>NW_006800451.1:285334-291817 GCF_000485575.1 Poecilia formosa | reverse complement strand
AATGAATGAATGAATGAATGAATGAATGAATGAATGAATGAATGAATGAATGAATGAAATGTTGAGGGGATTGAATACAGCTGCTTGTATCATCTCTGCTCTTCCAGTCCCACATCTGATCTGCTTATTAAAAACAACAGAAATTATTGTCAATATTTTGCTTCATAAAGTAAAATCTGTTTTTTTTTTATACGTTGTTTTATTTTTTAAAGTGACTCATCTCACTTCCTGTCAGAAACAAACTTCTTGGTTTAATGACAATAATTTCTAAGGTGTAAATGATTTATGATGCATATTTTTGTTGCACATTTCAGCAGGAAAAACAGAAAAAGTTTCATTTATGCATTTATGATGGGATTATTGTCACATTGATCAGAAATCAGTTGTGGCATCTTGTGAGTTTTATGAAATGTCTCCACAGATCCTCATTGACAGCTTTGGGCTGAACGTTCCCAACGTCGTGTTGAAGGTTTATGACTGACTCTGAAATCTCCACGTTTCCAGATGATTCCACATCAGTTTAATCTTTTCATAAATATCATCTGCAGATGAGGAATGCTGGCGGCTGCCTGATCCCCCTGAACGCCTCCATTCCTGCTAACAGCAAACAGACGTATGTAGCATGACCGCCGCTAAGTCCCACCAAGCTCACAGTGACCCCTGTTTCTCTCCACAGGCCCCATGTGCTTGAAGTGACGCGGCTCTTCCAGAACGGTACAAACTAACACACAAATATTTATATGTTAAAAACTCCTAAATGAGATTTAAAGACTAATTTAATATAAAACATTTCTTCATTCACATGCTAACATGAAGCTTTTCACCTTCCTGCTTCCTCTATTATCAGTTATTAATGAAACACTCCGTCATATCGCAAACTCTGAAATATTGAGCTGAAACAAGAAATGGTTTGAGTTTTTGTTACTATCTGATGTTAATTTATGTTAAAAAAAAACTGATTACAAACTTACACAGAAAATGACTCATTTCTGATTAAACTAAGACTGTTTGGTAATAATAATAATAATAATAATAATGATGATGATGATGATGATGATGATGATAATAATGATGATGATAATAATAATAATAGTGTCATGATCCGTGTTTCTGTGTATTTATTTTAAGGTTTTTCTGTGTTCAGTTTCTGTCTCCGCGTCTTCCCCGTTGATTGCTTCCCAGGTGTGTCTCCTTCCTTGATTTCCCTCTCTGTGTATTTATTGTATTTAGTGTATTTAGTTCCACTTGTTGTCTTTGTCTTTGTCGGATCCTCGTCAAACGTCTAACGTCGGATGTCGCTGGTTCGTCTGTTCTAGTGATGGTAGATGAGACGTCATGCATCGTTTCGACACAAAGCAAAACTGTGTCACTCAATACTGACACCTGCTGGACATTAAAACTTCCTACAGGCAACTTAGTGAAGATTTAAGTCTTCGTATTTTATTGAATATTATATATTGTATTATGTCATATCTTCAGTTAAATTTAAAATATATTTGATATACAGCCAATAAAAAATGTGAACATGAACCATAAAGTGAAAATTTAAGTGAATGTGTTTGAATGAGGATGCTTGTGGAATGTTTCCCCCCCCACAGATTTTTATTTTAAAAAAAAAGTTTTTACAACATTTTGAAATTTAACCTTTTACGCTTTTTTAACAAAACTTTTGCTGTAGAAAAAAAATGAAGTAAACATTACATTTACAGCGAACCTTTGTTTTTCTTAGGGGATGCGTTCTGAAAATAGGCGAAATCCGTGAAGTAATTGCCTTTATTTTTTTACAGTTATTACACAGCATAAATAAATACTCTACATTGAAACCAAAGAACAAAACCTGTTTTCAGATCAGCGGATGTTCATCCATCGGGCCTTAATGTGATCCGGAGTGTCAGTAAAGCGTCTCCTCCAAGCTGCCCAGAGATTCACAGCTGGATCTACGGCAGAGCGACGGATCTGAGCCTCCGGTCCGGTTCTGCTGCCTCTGGCCAGTTTTTTTCCAGCTGGCATTGAAAGTTTCAGTTTCCAATCAGTATTAAATTCTGTAACTTTATTGGCACTCAGTTAGAGAAGAAGCGCGGAGACTGTTTTTACCAATCATACGGTCAATCAGGACGCAGAACACTGTGGAAAAAAACTGCACAAAAAAATCTGCGAAGCAGCGAAACCGTGAAAGGTGAACCGCGTTACAGTGAGGGATCACTGTATATGAAATAATTTATAAAAAGCACCTGAGTAATTTGTAGAATGGCTGCATATCTGAGTTTATCTGGGACTTCATTCTCATGTCTCATGATGCCTCAGCATTGAGGAGGTGGATTTATTTAAATAAGACAGTTTAGTCAAACATATGCGACATTTAACCTGCAGAACATATGAAAGTAAACCAAGAGCCAATTTCAGCTGAATTTGGATTCAGATAGATCAAGTAGAAACTGACAAGAACCGGATGAAACAAGAAAATGAAAACAAATTTATTTTCCAATATAAGATCAAAATGGTCCCACACTGAGGAAACCTTTTATTTGAGGCTGCTCCATAGGTGATGCTGTAAAAGGTTAGGAATTCGCTTGGCAAATGTTTTTGACAGATTCGCTTCCTTCTAAACAGTTTGGCGCATTAATGTCATTTCAAAACAGTTCCTGTATCGGTCACGTGACTTGCTGAAACCAACACGCGCACCGACACGTTTTGGTCTGTGGGTTGGACGCATGCGCAGACGCATCGGTGTTGCCAGACCCATCACTAGTCTGTTCCCCTCAGTACTACTGTGAAGTCCTGAGTAGCTTGTTTTCTGTCGAAGTCTTTTTATGTCAGTTGCTACCGGAATTAGCTGTTTGCTAATTGTTCTGCCTGACTGGATTGTTGTGAGCATCTTCAATAAATCATCATCATCATCATCATCATCATACCTGGGTCTCAGCGTTCAATCTCACCACCTCAACCCCCCCCCCGACAAATAGTAACAGCTAACCTGAGAACATCATCTCCTCTGTGAAGCTCGGTGGTGGCAGCATCATGCTGCAGGAGGGACGACATCATGAGAAAAAACATTTTATGGAAATCTTGAAGTGACATCTGGAGACACGAGCCATGAAGTTCAGTTTCTTTTTTCATAAAGATACAGAATAATTATTATAATCATGACTGATTTAATGTCAGACAGTGAGAGAAAATGTTTTAAGTTTATTTACGCTGAGGAGGAAACTCCTGGATCAACCGATGCCTCGTTACTGATTCAGTTATTGATTATTAATGTGTTTTTGCTTCAGTTCATCCCAAACCCAGAACCATTCCAGTGTCTGTGACCAGCCGGAGCATAAAGACCAGGCTGCAGGCCGTGGACAGGAGGGTGAGGTGCTGCCGCCTGGTGGAGGGAGGCAGGACTGCAGGTTTCATAGCGGTTCAAAGTGAAGCAGTTGATCCAGTCGGTGTTGGCAGGAGAAACATGGAGAGAGGACAAGAAGTGAAAACACAAAGTAAACACAGACATGACATCACGAGAATTATGATGGAAATCTAAGAAGCACGGGCCAGATTCTAAATATTCTGACCGTTTTTATGATTCCTGACTGAAGGAGATTTCAGTGTCTGGGGAAGTTTAGCTCCTAATAAATGACGAGTGTGACTGATGGTCATTAGTTGGTGGTGTTTTATTTTCCGGTGTGTTTCTGCAGATCCAGAGACTGAATGAGCTGCTGCCTCAGGTCGAACTGCGCCGCCATGAGGAGCTGAAGCAGGTGGGTTCTCCCTGCAGGAGCTGCCGCCGCCGGACCTGCAGCTCAACGTCTCTGTTTCCTTTCCAGGAGATTGAATGTCTCAGCCAGAAGCTGAGCTTCCTTTACAGGAAACTGCAGGTGAGAAACAATTTCTGACCAACAGCCTGGAGCTTCGGAAAGCCTCGCTTAGTTCCATTACATTTATTTTAAAATATTCCTGTTCACTGCTTTTCTCTGCTTCAGGAGGCCGAATCCCACCGCTGGAGAGGCGGCTTGACCAGAGCGCCTCTGTGGTGACCCGACGGGCCAGAGTGGGATTATAATCTGATTACTGATTATGAATCATAACCCTGTCATCTGTCTGCCTTTCAGCACATTAATAATGGATTCATTCGTTCACATCAGAGCTGATTGATCTGCAGCTCGTTTGGCCCAACGTCTCTTAAACAGACGGTTTGTTTGACGGCTGTGATGTGCAGCAGGAAAAAGATGCAACACATCCAGCAAATATGTCCAACAGTAACTGAACTGAATTTAGTTTCTATAAATAAACCTGTATTTGGCTAGTTCTGATAATCAGTCATTTTGATCTAAATTACTAGTTTTGTAAAAAACTAGTCAGTTATCTGTAATCAGACTTGTTCACGTTGTGAGGGATTGACCCCCACTAACTTTATATATTCTAATTTATTTGGGTAAATGTGCTGTGTTTGGGGGGAGTAACTTGATTTATTTACTTTATTTTAATCATCTTCTCATCTTTGAGGTCACCTGGTCATGTGTTGCCATGGAAACGCGCCCATGAGCAGCGCTGACCTGGTGTTTTCAGCCTCATTGGGAGGAGAAATTAGTTTTTGATTTTTTTTTATCTTTGAGTTAATTGTAACTGTAAACATTTTTTTAGGAATATAGTTTAGTAAAAATGTTTATCTTTCTTTCTGGAAATGTGAATGTTGACCCCTGTAGTTAGTCCTGGTGGGAGCCAATCCCTAAAACCCAGGAGGTTCAGATCAGAGGGAGATTCTCCCTCCTCGTTTTGACATCCTGTGAAATGGACTGAAGTGTGTGAAACTGGAGATAAGAAAAAGTTGAGAGCTCTAAAGCTGCTGGTTCCAGTTTTTGGTCGCAAACTAACACATCAACTGGGAGACGTTGTCCTCCAGCGATTAGCCAGAGCCCCTCTGTGAAACACAAAGGCTTTGATTTTTATTTCTCACTTTTGCAAACATGTTCTCAGCTGGTCTCAGTTTGAAATGAGTTTTTATGGAAACCAGCAGAAACGTTCCTCCGTCTGATCAACTCTGATCAATAAGGAGAACAGCTTCATCATGAATGTGAGGTTTTGTCTCAAACTATTTACTAATAAAATCATGGAAATGTCATGTTGGGTTCACGTCTCTTGACCCACATACAGAACAAAGACGACTAGAAGTCAGATAAATAAAATGTATTTTGAACAAAGATGAAATGTGAGGTTTTGTCCTGGGTGGAAAGCCATAAACTGGACAGACTGGATGCTGAGAAACAGAGATCTTCCTTGGTTTGGTGACGAACATCCACCAGGGGGTCATACTGTTGGTTCCGGGGTTTGGATCTTTTGCAGGGAGTTCTTGAGATGATCCAGAGTTTGGTCCAGTTCTTTGACGGTGGAAGGTCGAGGCTGCGGTGGAGGGCGAACCGGTAAGTTTTTGTGATGAGGCACGAGGAGCGGCCCGACAGCCAGCAGTGGAGCGAGGAACTGTCAGAGAATCTTCAACTGAGGAGGAGATGGACTCAGGCAACCAGGCGGTCTAATCCAAGGAAACACCTGAGAGAAGAGCAACAGGTAAATATCACTAGAGACAATCAAAGGAAGCTCAAAGAGCAGAGCAAACAGCAGGCAGCCCGCTCCTCTTATCCTCCTAGCAGAGGAAAATGGTCACAGGTGTGCTGAGTCCAGGTACGCCCTCCAGTAGCTGCAGCCTCTTGGCGCCATCTAGTGGAGGACTGAAGGAAACAGCAGACAGAAGAAAAACTCACAAAAAACCAAAAGCCATTTCAACAGGTAAGATAAAAGGAAATGATTGATTGCAGTAAAAAATTCAAATACTGACATATTCAGCAAAAATAGAGAAGTTTGCCATTTATATGACAGATTTAACTGCAGAAAACATTTTCAGTTTCTTGCTTATCTTTTTATATTCAGGCACATTTTTACAACAATATAAAAAGATTTCTTAGTGTAACACAAGATTGTGTTGAAAAGACTCTATTTAAATACACATGAATTAAAGTCAATTTAATTGAATTCCTTCATATATTGTAACAAATCCCGGTCTAAATGGAAGGTTGCACACGTTCAAGAGAGTTCGTTTAATTATTTTATAAATATTCAGAAATGAGCATAACAGCCTGTCTAACGATGGGGCCCGAATGATTCATCAGTCTGGGCCCAAAAACTGAAGAAACACAAGGAAACGTCTCCCTGGGTTGATAACGGCTTCTGTCTCCAGGCCTGGAATGAACTTCTGCCCCCCCGCTGCCCCTGCTGTCAGCTTCATGTCAGGAACACACACACATCCACTGTGTACCATGCACTTTCATGTTATAACGATTATTGTTATATATGCAGAAGTTGTTTATTGTTGATTCATACTTTTATTTTTCCTCTTTCCACAGATTTAGAGGCAGATTTCAAGGTTGTGTTGTTCTTTCTCTCCTCTCTCCATCTTTTTCCTTTCCTTTTTGTCCCTGTCCATTAAAATGTAAATAGAATATATATATA
>NW_006800451.1:280877-284571 GCF_000485575.1 Poecilia formosa | reverse complement strand
GTGTCTTTTATTGTCCGTGAAAGAGCAGCGATCTCTCTACTCAGGGCATCGATCTTTAGGCTTACCTTCTGAGTCTTCTTGCTTTCTTCTGTCCTCAGAGCAGCAATCCTGGCGTCTTCCTCCTTGTGGAGAAACAGATGAAGCTTCCTGAACTGTTCCTTGATCCGTCCCTCGGTTTGTTGTGCCTGGAGCTTAATGTATTCAGCTGTCTGATCCAGGTTTCCCTTCTCTTCTTTGAACACCTTCAGTTTGTCCAGCAGCGGCCTCAGGGCCTTTCTCAGCTCATTTCTCCGACCCTGAGCTACTTCATTCACAGGTTGGAGTTTGTGTCCATAATGACCATCTGAATGCTGACAGACGAGACATAAAAGTTTCTCGTCATCCACACAGAACAGCTTGAATCTCTCACCATGCGGCTGGCATATAACCTCTGGTTTTGTAACTTCCTTCTTTCTTGTCAACAGGAATCTGTCACAGAGCATTTTTAAAGCCAGGTTGCATGGAGGGTCACTTGTAGTAGATTCTTCCTTACAAAGTGGACACTCCAGTTTCTTCTTCCCTTCCCACCAGCTTTTCAGGCATCGTCGACAGAAGCTGTGGCTGCAGAACAAGACAACTGGATCCCTGTAAACGTCCTGACAGACGGGACAGCAGAGGTCCTCCTCCACTCTGAGAGACATTGCTTCTCGTCTTTTCAGTTAAAACTCAATCCAACAGTTTACCAATCACACATACATACACTAGAGCAGTGCTGGCTGTAAAACTCTCATCAGTGCTGAGGTGTTTCCTGCTCTGTGCGTCCTCTCAGTGGATCTTGTCAGGTGGAGTTAGTTTGAACCATGCAGGCTGTTCTTGTGTTCATGCTGATGAGGAAGATGTGTGTTTACTGGCAAACCTCCGGTATGAAGAGCAGGGTGGAGCTTTTGTCTTCATCAACAAAGTCCTTATCCAGAGAGATTTGTTAGAGCAGTAACTATGAATCCATGGTATGGCTCAGCTTTCATGGCCGCGTTTCTTTAAATCAAAGTCACTTCCTAAGAACTCTGACAGTGATTTTGTGTCAGAGCTGGAAAAGCCTGAAGAGCTTTTTATGTTGTTTTACCAACTAGCAGCCAACCCAGTTACTTACATTCAGTCTGAGCCTTTAAAATTCAGAGCACTTTTATAGAATGACGTTATTTTGACAGAAAGGGTTATTTTTCTTCATTTAGGTAATTATGATCATTTTATTTATATAGCACATTTTCAGCAACAAGGCAATTCAAAGTGCTTGAATTGCACTTTGCAATTTGTTACTGATCAATGCTGTTATAAAAAAATACAGTAAAACTGGGATTAAACACAACAGCCTGTTGTTTTTACAGCCACATTTTTATCAGATGGAAACAAAGATTGGTTTCCTGCATAAGTGTTTATCTTCGATCTCTGGTTTCTTCATGACTGCTTAAAATGTGACTTCATGTCAACAGGACTGACAGCTTTTCATCTCGACAAAACCAAAAGATGTGGCTGTTCTCACAGGACGCAACGTAAAATAGAAATAACTTTAAATGTATGAGGAGATATGCACAAAACCTGACTGGTTCCAGTTCTTTGCTTATTTATTTCCATCACTTTGGATCACTTAAATCTGCTTATGTTCAAATGTTTATGAAAACAGAATCTCATAAAGTGTTTTTCAGAAATTGAATACTGGAAGCTGTTTTCCCAGAAGGCAAAGACCAGTCAGAAAGTATGTTCCCACACATGGCTGAAGGTATTTATGAAATATTTATCACATCCAGTAACTGGGTTACATGACATGCACAGAAAATATCTGCTAACAGGGAAGCGTCACTGCAGAGAGATGACGTGTGTGTTGGAAAAGGATCAGGAATAGTTATATGATGATGGAAAATTATTGATCACTACAGCTGAATTGGTTGTCTGCATAATTTCACTGTTTTAGGTGAAACACAAATCTTTACTGATCACCAGACGGGGATGTGGCCTGTGCTGATCAATCATTTCCAGTTAAACAGGCTAAACTCAGATTCAGGTCTGCAGACCCGACCAGCTGCCTTCCTCTGGAAACATCCTGTTGCAGTTTTCCAGCTCCTCTAACTGGGCTGCTGATGTTTTCCACATATGAAGCCATGCACACCTTGTTTTCCCTAAATTAGCCTACTCAGCATTCATTTTATTAGTATGCTATGTAATAGCAGCACAGTGTTGTTTTCCTTACTGTGCAGCCTATTACTCTTATTTTTTACCTTTGTGTGAATCTGCATGCTCCCATTTTCCCTAACCATTTTCCACAATGACACCCACATTTTCCTGGCTGTGGGACAATAAAGAACATTTATTTTCTATTCATTCAGGCTTAGCTGGCCAGTATGAAAATCCAGGGTTGCATGAAGGATTAACTAATATTCAATAGTTTTCCCACAACAAACTGGACCTTTGTCTGCAGAAATGCTACAGAAAATCCTTTAAATGTAAAACTATGAAGCCCATGGACCAAAGACTTTTCAGCCATGAGGAATCTAAATGACAAAACCAGCAACTTGTGGGCATTCATAACTACAGCAGCAAAGATGCACATTTGGTAGTTAAACAGTTAAAGGTGGAACTGCGAGGCTATTCTTAGATCCTGATCTGACAGTCACACTGACATGTTAAAGGACGAGCTGGTTGTTGGCATGCTGCCCTCAAACATTAAAAGGTATGAAGTCAGACCAGATGAAACATTCCTGAACAGAAAACAAAGAGCTGGAGGGAAACCAGGTCTCCAGGTCTGCTTCCAAAAACTGAAATGATCACATCAGGAATCTGTCAATTAGTCCTGGGAGAAACAAAAGACTAAGAAATAAAAAAAAGACTGAGTGAGGATGTTATTTGATCAGTTGAGATCAGCAATGGAGTCTATGGAGGAAGGATCTGTGGCTACGCTGGTTTGTGCATATGGGACGCAGCCGTCTGCCAGTGAGGCAGCGCTGCAGTTCAGTTCCTCTAACAGTGAAGAAAAAAGTTGGGATGTACCAAACAGCGCCCAAGAGCGCCACCACAGACATGGATACGTAGACGACTCATTGGGCCGGTCACAGCATCCGCCATATTGAATGTGGCATGTCTGCCAGTAAGCCAATACAAGTAAATGGACCGAACTTCATGAGGCACCGTTCCACAAAGTATTTTAAGCAAATGCCTGTTATTGACATGTTCTGTCAAATCAAAGAAAACTAAAGACATTTCTAACTATTTAAAGCAATTTAATTATTTTGGGGCAGACGGTGTGTCCGTCTACTATTTTTACTTAATATTGTATAATAACCAAAAAGAGAGATGTAACGTCTGTCATGACTATAGGTTAGCAAAAAACCCTACAAGTTACAGTGAAATACCGCCAGAATTAAGAGCCATATTGGTTTCCACAGTGAGCCTCCCAGGAACCCAAAGAGCTTCACGTTTTCATCTCCAGATAACTTTCAATAGTGAAAACTCAGTTACTCATCCATGTTTTCACACAAGTATTTTAGCTCATCTATTATTGGACTTGGCACTAAAGGGTTTTAGTTAACTATAAACTCTTATGGCAGTTGCATACCAGCCAATATAGGCGTATATTGAATACTGAATGCTGATTGGCTGTTCACCAGCAGCTGAGGGGTGAATACTGAATGCTGATTGGCTGTTCACCAGCAGCTGAGGGGTG
>NW_006800451.1:273836-279868 GCF_000485575.1 Poecilia formosa | reverse complement strand
CAGGGTGCAGCGACAACTGCAAAAAACAAAAAACACAAATTACCAAACGCCTATTAAATCTTTGCAATAAAACCATTCAATTCAATCCAGTTAAAAAATATACAAAGCTACCTGCAGCGTCGACCAACCACACGCCCAGGTAGGAATCGTCAGCTCAAAACATGAAGTGTGGCCCTATATAAAAACATCACACAAACACTGACTGAATATAATCAGATTAAGAGTTTTTCTTTACAACAAAGAACTGACACAAACCTGATCGCAAACAGTGGGACGTGTGGGCCAACACATCTGGTCGAACACAAAGGAGATTGACAATCTGACAGCTTCCCTTTTATGGGAGCTCAAAATGTGGAGGAAGCGACCCCTGGTGGTTCCACCTGTTACATTCAGAATTCGGTAAAAACGGTCAGTTTTGCTGAAGTAATTAAAGACACAAGTTCAAATTCATGCTGAGAGTGGAGCTCCGTCAATCAGTGCTCCTCCGCAGCTCTGATTGGCTCAGCAATGTAACGTGATCCTCTGCAGCAAGTGATGGCAAAGCGGGGCGTCATCACGACTTTACACAGGTGTGTCTTTACCTCCGCCGAACCCCTGAGACCGACTCACCGAACCCCTGGGGTTCGACCGAACCCAGGTTAAGAACCACTGATTTAATCTGTTTTTATCTGAATTACAACAGTAACTATACAATCCCAAAGCTGTAAAAACTCTTGAAGCCCTAAAATTCTTCAACGTATTCCCTGAAACTCTGTTTGTACTCCTTGTATTATACTTTCTATTGTTTTTAGTCCTTGTAACCCCTGGCATTTTTTCACTTCTTTGACATTTTGATGCAATAAAAAAGAAGAAAAAAAAACAGAGTGGAAGAGGAGCAACGATAGTGTGGCAACCTGAGGGTGGATTTTCTTTTTATTCTGAACCCAAATATAGAATATTAAAGGTTACAATGACCAACAACGCCACCTGGAATAACTCCAGGAAAATTTAATGAAATAAGGACACAGGCAAGTTCTGCAAACAATAAGGGGACGAGATTCTGAAAGTTGTACAATATTTATTAAACTTCAGACAAAAAATGAAACAATACGAGTAAAACAGTGATACAATAACACTACAATGTTGCACTTTGTCCCCTTAGTAGTGCCATCACTGATCCCTGCAGCAGGGAAAGTTCAGGTTGGTCTTTTAAAACAATTTATATGTAGGCAAAACAGCAGCGAGTGTCACTCCAGGTCCAATCTGATGAGTCATCAGAATAGAGCAAATTACAAAAATATAACTTGCAGCAGCTGCTTACCTGTGACCTGATAAACTAATGCATTGCCAAATAACCAGATCCCCAATTCCGCCTAGATGCAGTGCAGCTGTAAGAAAATGAAGGTTTTATTTACATGGGGTAGATGTTACTTAGCCACGCTAAGCCCTTAACTTCCTGTCAGCGAACAAATGAACGGACGGATCGGTCCAGATATTGGAGCAGCAAAGGAGATTAAGCAGATAGACCAATTAGCATTAATAACTATTATTAAAGCAGACAAAAAACGATAAAACAGCCACGCTTACCCAGCACGGTGCAAACAAAGGAAGCAGATTGAGCTGACGTCACGACGCAAGCAGCTCATGAGGGTGGAAGCTAATATATGCAGCAGAGGACAGCCAACATCTGAGCCATAACAGGTCAATTGAATATCATATTTATTACAGTTGAAAAAGAAAAAGGTGTTTAGATTTAACTGAACTGATTACGGAAGTTTCCGAACAATAACTAACAGTAAAAGTGCTGATCCTTCGTGTTGCTACTTAGCATGAGCTAAATGAAAATGGCCGCGTTTTTTTTCTTCTTCTTCTTCAGATTTCAACGGCATCTTGCAGCCATTATTGTTGCACTACTGCCATCTACTGGATCCTAATTTCTATACCTCAAATTCTCATAATGATCCAAAATTATTAAAAAAAACGAAAAATCTTCTTTTTTCCCTCAATGCTGTTTAACTGGTCAACAACATTCTCAAATTTCAATTCCCTATTAAAGCCTAATTCCGTTTTAATGGGCGATTTCTTTTTTTATTTCCAATTTTGACTTCCAATGATTCACTTCCTGCGAAAGAGCCCCCTGGTGGTTAAAGAAAAATCCACATATGAGCCGCACTGGGCCATAAGCCGTATGGTTCAAAGCTCAGGAAAAAAGCTTTGAACAAGAAATCTAAATGCTCTCTGGTATTGTGCAGGGGGCCAGACCAAATGTGGAGGCGGGCCGGATCCGGCCCACGGGCCGTAGTTTGGGGTTCTTTGAGCGGAGCGTGGCCTTCCCAGTATCTGCTGTCGTCACCAGTAAAGTATTCAGAGCTAAATTTAAACCAACAACAAACAAACTGGCAACCGCNTTTAGCTCATCTATTATTGGACTTGGCACTAAAGGGTTTTAGTTAACTATAAACTCTTATGGCAGTTGCATACCAGCCAATATAGGCGTATATTGGCTGCTTACTAGCAGCTAGGGGGTGAATACTGAATGCTGATTGGCTGTTTATGTAACCAGTGTATATTACTAGTGTTCTTTTACCAATAATCTAGTCTTATACAGTCGGTTAACCTTGATGTGTTCTGCGTTGTGTTCAGACCAAGGACTCAGACCACTGGAGCTGCTGGTTGATCTTTAATGCTGGCAGAGCCCTGCACAAATAGAAATACAAAAAGCCCTTTAACATGCAGCTCTTCCACACACAGGAGTCAGAATTCCCCCAGCAGAAACCCTGTGACTAACTAATAACAATATCAGCTCTAATATTTACAACAAAATGTTCTTAACTTGTCAAGAGATGTATGTATTAAAACAAAAACATTCACAGCTGCATGTGCTTTCAATTATTTTACAAATATAAAAAAAACCATGAACTTAACCAAGAGCAAAGAAACTTTCCTACCCTCCTCAGGCAGCCTAGCGCCAACTGAGGGTAGAACAGTAATGATGTCATAGAACACTCTCTTAAAGCTACAGTACAGGTAGTAGTGTTTACCAAAATAAATAAAATAATACAATTCTTAAAATATAACAAAAAAATAGGATTCTTCAGTGTTAATCAGGATTTGGTGAAATTTCAAACATTATAAAAATAAATAAAAGCACATTTTCTAAACTTCTTACATTTAGCAGCAGCTGATTGGTGAATACTGAATGCTGATTGGCTGTTTACCAGTGGCTGAGGGGTTTCAGCTGCAGCCTGCTCGGCACTGTGCGCAGCAGAACCTCAGATAAAGGAGATGTTCCGTTAATTGTGGCAAGTTTCATGTGAGGGGGCACTGCCCCTTTTGCCCCAGCGTCTAGCCGGCCCCGGCTACACCTCATGTGACCCACTACTGGAGACAGTTTGTTTCTGATATCAAATGGAAAAAGGTTTGGACTCTGTCTTCCAAATACTTCTTTACAAACAAAACTGGTGATGTGTGCTTCAAACTTCTCCACCGGTGCTGCAAAACAGAACCTGCACCAGGATACGGACCATCTTTCTGTCATTTGGACAATGAGACAACAGTCCACTTCTTCTGGAAAGACTGTTTATTATATTCAATTTCATATCCTCAGTAGTTTTTCACTTTTATACGTAGATGTACTTTTTGGTTTCTACAATGTCCTTCCTGCCAATAAGAATCAATTTTATGCAATTCATCTATTGTTAATTCTAGCTAAATTTCATATTCATAAATGCAACTTTTCTGGCAAAAAGCCTCCATTTAATCCAGTGGTTCTTAACATTTTTGAGGTACCAAACCCACCAGTTTCATATGCGAACCCTTCTGTAGTGATAAATAAAATATGATTCCCCCAATTCAAGACATTGAATTGGGGTGAGACTTGGTGATCTAAGACTTAGATCACCAAGTCTTCTTAAAAGGTAGAGTCTCTGAGAACAGTTCTTCAAAATATAGTCAGTGTTTTCAGCAAAGCCGAGCTGACTGTCCAGGAACGAGCCAAATCTGCCACAGTTTCAACAGGTTGGCCATCGAGAGAAACTGGAACCACTTTAAGGTCTTGTTTAGATCATTTAATTAGCTCTACATTCTTAAGAGAATGAAAAATTTATAATAAATAATAAAGACTTTGCGGTATTCTGATTTAGTAATGTAATTATATTAGTTGTGTTACCACCCCCACGCCACTAGAGGCAGTACCAACCCCGAAAAGATGCGACTAAGGAGCAGATTTAGAAGTACACCGAAAACTACAGAATTTGGTAAAAACGTTGAGTTTTGCTCAAGTAATTAAAGACACAAGTTCAAATCCCTGCTGAGAGTGAAACTCCTTCAATCAGTGCTCCTCCGCAGCTCTGATTGGCTCAGCAATGTAACGTGTTATGGCAACAGATCCAATATCTGTGTCATTCCTTAGACACTGGAAGTAAAGGACGCGTGCGAACCGTGAATTTAACAAAAAACTCTTTATCTGTAAAAGATACAAATACAAAAATGACGATAAATCAGTCCCTTTTCTTTCTTTCCAAAAATACACAGTCTACACGGTCAAAAACTGTTTTTGCTCCATGTCTAAGTAATCCAACCGTGTCTAAGCAAACTGCACAATAGTTTCTTTTTTCTTAAGGCAATATACAACCCAACAGGAAGTAAGCCTTTTAAAATAAAACTAAATTGCACAATAAAATGCCTAAACAAATATCAATTGTCCTAACTAAATTTTATAAAATACAAACAAACCATCTTACACATAACTTAAATATTTCCTATTTATGGCTCTAACATTCCGGCCCCTAATTGTATAGGCAGGATGCATAACAATTACACCTCAAAAAGAGCCATATAGTTATCAACCTAACAAAATCTACCAAGGTTTTGCCTGTGAGTCAACTAACAGTCTTTTCCTGACTCATTCTGCCTCCTGTAACAAACAGAGTTTACTTATAGGTCTATCTAACAAACTAGACTTGGTTTGAACTTGAACTCGACGCACAATTCCTTTGGAGTCCGGGAAGGTCTTTTGGATTCTTCCAGTCAACCAAGCATTCCTTGGTGCTGAATTGTCAACAATGAGTACAAGATCTCCAGTGACAAAATTTCTCCGTTGAGTCCGCCATCTCTGCCGCTCTTGTAGCAACGGAAGATATTCCTTTGTCCATCTTGACCAAAACAAATCGGCCATGTATTGTGTCTGTCTCCATCTTCGACGTGAGTACATATCATTACTGTCAAATAAGCCTGGAGGAAGGATTGGCTGCTTCTTTAACAACAGAAGATGGTTTGGGGTCAAAACCTCCAAGTCATTTGGATCATCTGATGCAGCAGTCAAAGGACGATCATTTATGACTGCTTCCACTTCACATAATAATGTGTGAAGGCCATCGTCATCTAATGTTTGTTGCCTCAACACAGAGTTTAACACCTTCCTGACAGTACGAATCTGTCTTTCCCATATTCCACCTTGATGGGAGGCAGTTGGTGTGTTAAAGGTCCATGCAATACTTTTTGACATCAGATCCTCTCTTATTTTAGAATGATCAAGCTCAGCTATGGCTTCTCTAAGCTCTTTTTCAGCACCAATGAAATTAGTGCCATTATCTGAGTGCAGGGTAGAAACTTGACCTCTTCTACATATAAACCTTCTGATGGCATTTATGCATGATGAGGTATCCAAAGAGTGAGCAACCTCTATGTGGACTGCTCTCAGTACAAAGCATGTAAACAGTACGCCATAGCGCTTCACTATGCTGCGTCCCCTCTTTACACCAAAAGGTCCAAAATAGTCCACTCCCACGTGTGTAAACGGAGGTTTGTGTGGGAGTACACGTTCCTCCATTAAGTCTGCCATTTTTTGGACTGCAGGCCTTGCATGTATTTTCCTGCATGTGATGCATTTTGATATTACTGGGCGAGCAGCTCTGTTCAGACCTGGTATCCAGTATTGCTGTCTGACCTTTGCTACCAGCTGGTTCCTTCCACAGTGACCATTCTGTCGATGAACCTGTTGCAGAATCAGCTTAGAAATGTGATGTTCTTTGTGCAACACAGTTGGGTATCTT
>NW_006800451.1:263609-273826 GCF_000485575.1 Poecilia formosa | reverse complement strand
ACGCTACGTGAAGTGTAAAAATCGCTACATTTACCTCATCATGTGCGAGAGGTGAAGGAGCGTGAGGCGCTGAACTGTATGGGAAAACATAAGAGGTGCGTCGCCCCCTCCAGACGGGGTTTTGGCGCCCCCTCTGGTGCTGCGCCGCTATGCGTTGCACACGCTGCATACCCACTTTTTGCGCCTCTGACTCCAGGTCCAATACTGATGAGTCAGCAGAAGGCTAGAAAGAATAGAGCAAATTACAAAAATATAACTTGCAGCATCTGCTTACATGTGACCTGATAAACTAATGCTCTGCCAAAACTCCCCAATTCCGCCTAAATGCAGTGCAGCTGTAAGAAAATGATGTGAAGGTTCCGTTTACATGGGGTAGATGTTACCTAGCCACGATAAGCCCTTAACTTCCTGTCAGCAAACAAATGAACGGACGGATCGGTCCAGATATTGGAGCAGCAAAGGAGATTAAGCAGATAGACCAATTAGCATTAATAACTATTATTAAAGCAGACAAAAAACGATAAAACAGCCACGCTTACCCAGCACGTTGCAGACAAAGGAAGCAGATTGAGCTGACGTCACGACGCAAGCAGCTCATGACGGGTGAAAGCTAATATATGCAGCAGAGGACAGCATACATCTGAGTCATAACAGGTCTATTGAATATCACATTTATTACAGTTGAAAAAGAAAAAGGTGCCAAGTTTAGATTTAACTGAACTGATTACGGAAGTTTCCAAACAAAAACTGTAACAGTAAAAGTGCTGATCCTTCATGTTGCTACATGAGCTAAATGAAAATGGGCGCTTTTTTCTTCTTGTTCTTCTTCTTCTTCTTCTTCTTCTTCTTCTTCTTCTTCTTCTTCAGATTTCAACGGCATCTTGCATCAATTATTGTTGCACTACTGCCATCTACTGGATCCTAATATCTATACCTCAAATTCTCATAATGATCCAAAATTATTTAAACAAACGAAAAATCTTCATTTTGCCCTCGATGCTGTTTAACTGATCAACAACATTCTCAAATTTCAATTCCCTATTAAAGCCTAATTCCGTTTTAATGGGCGCTTTCTTATTTTATTTCCAATTTTGACTTCCAATGATTCACTTCCTGCTAAAGAGCCCCCTGGTGGTTGAAGAAAAATCCACATATAAGCCGCACTGGGTTATAAGCCGCAAGGTTCAAAGCTCAGGAAAAAAGCTTTGAACAAAAAATCTAAATGCTCTCTGGTATTGTTCAGGGGGCCAGACCAAATGTAGAGGCGGGCCGGATCCGGCCCATGGGCCGTAGTTTGGGGTTCTTTGGCCTTCCTGCTGTCGTCACCAGTAAAGTATTCAGAGCTAAATTTAAACCAACAACAAACAAACTGGCAACCGCTGGAGCAGAGCCACTGACACAAGCTGCATTTCCATTATAATCTTTGTAAATATTCTGTTGGTGTAAAAAACAGCGACGGTCTCCTGCTGAATGGAGTTTTGTCCTTTTGTTTCTTTTCTGTTTGTCTTGTGATAAAAATGAGCAGAGAGAAAACCTCCAGCTGCCTTGATGTCTATTCTGTTGTGGGATTTTCCCAGAGTGGAGACAAACTGGACGTTTTACACCAAGTGTGTGCAACAGGAAGTTTTTGGTACTTTCCTCTTGATTGTCACCTCGTGGGTAATTATTGTTTTTATTTTCTGCAATGAATTTACGGCTAGTGGGAACAACATTTCAGAATGTCACAAATACCTTCTAAACAATATGTTCTGGTCAAACGTTTGTCTGGAATGAAAAATGTTTTATCTGGGATTCTACAAAAAACAGAAGAAAAAAATATTTTAATAATAATAATAAACTGGATGAAACTGAGAAGTTACATTTTATCAATTATTGCAATGAAATAATTATAGCTTTTGGTTTATTGTTTGTAATGGAACATTTGTTTTTTTTTACAATATTAAAACATGAACCTGTTTGCATTGAAAATCAATAAAAACTTGTTACAAAAATGTTGGTGAGTTTGAGCTCAGGTATTTCCATTCCTTCCTCTCGATAAACACTCAGCATAAATCTCCAGTGGACATGACTCAGAGCGTTGCGTTTGACTCAAACAAACAAAACCACAAAACTAGAAATAAAGCACAAGTCAGGTTTGTTGAATAGTACATATTAAAAAAAGACCACTTCTGAACTTCATATTTAAAATAGAATCTCAGCAGTTAAAGTTTAACATCGACCTACGTAAGACATGACTTGTCAAGGCTCCGCCCCTTCCAAGACTCGCCTGAGGTTTTCCTGTAATCACACGTCCTTCCTCCTTGACTTGAACATAAAAAACTTCCAGCAAGCCTCTCTCAGATTAAACTGCCAGGATCTGCTGAGAGATCAGAGCTTAGCAGGAACTTTGGATGCAGAGCAAATAGTTTCCAAAGAAGCCAGAAGAAATGCCTCCAAAATCTCTGGACTTGTATTGCCCCATCTGCAAGGACGTCTTCAAGGATCCTGTTGATTTGCTCTGCAGCCACAGCTTCTGCAGAGAGTGTTTGAATAAATGGTGGAAGGACAAAATAACCCCAGACTGTCCGATCTGCAGGAGAATATCGCCAATCAGCAATGGCATTTCTGGAGAGGTTTTCTGCCGGCCGCATGGTGAGAGATTCAAGCTGTTCTGTGTGGATGACGAGGAACTTTTATGTCTCGTCTGTCAGCATTCAGATGGTCATTATGGACACAAACTCCAACCTGTGAATGAAGTAGCTCAGGGTCGGAGAAATGAGCTGAGAAGGGCCCTGAGGCCGCTGCTGGACAAACTGAAGGTGTTCAAAGAAGAGAAGGGAAACCTGGATCAGACAGCTGAATACATTAAGCTCCAGGCCCAACAGACCGAGGGACGGATCAAGGAACAGTTCAGGAAGCTTCATCTGTTTCTCCACAAGGAGGAAGACGCCAGGATTGCTGCTCTGAGGACAGAAGAAAGCAAGAAGACTCAGAAGGTAAGCCTAAAGATCGATGCCCTGAGTAGAGAGATCGCTGCTCTTTCACGGACAATAAAAGACACAGAGGGACTGATGAAGGCTGAGGATGCCGTAATGCTGCAGAGCTTTAGGACTGCCGCAGAAACCATCCAACAGCGCCTCCTGCTGGAGAATCCTCAGCCTGTCTCTGGAGCCCTGATAGATGTGGCCAAACACCTGGGCAACCTGAGCTTCAACATCTGGAACAAGATGAAGCATCTGGTGTCCTACACTCCTGTGGTTCTGGATCCAAACAGTGCGAACTTTGAGCTCATCCTGTCTGAAGACCTGACCAGCGTGAGATGCGGCCAGAAGCAGAACATTCCCGACAACCCGGAGAGGTTTGACTTCTTCCGCATCGTCCTGGGCTCGGAGGGCTTCATGACGGGAACCTACAGCTGGGACGTCGAGGTTGGAGACAACACAGACTGGTTTGTGGGAGTCGCCTCCCAAAGCGTCCAGAGGAAAGGAACCCATCCCAGCCGTCTGTGGAGAATCGGCTGCATTGACGGTCAGTACGTGGCCCGGGCCCTGTCGGAACCGTCCACGGTTCTGCTGGTGAACGGACGGCTCAGCAGGATCAAAAGCATTCTGGACTGGAACAGAGGGAAGCTGATGTTCCTCGACCTCAACACCAACACTGTCATTCACACCTTCACTTATTCCTTCACTGAGAAGCTGTTTCCTTACTTTAACTCTGTGCATGCGTCCCCGTTGAAGCTGGTGCCTGAAAATGTGTCTCTGAGGTTCAGTTAACCAGACAGTAAAGCTGCTAAAAGCTCCAGCCGCTTTAAGAGGATCAGTGCAATGATACTAAAACAGAAGAACAAAAGGGATACAACTCTCTGATTTTATTAAGAAATGCTTTTACTTTGTTTTCTCATAACATTTCAACCACATTTTATTTTACTGTATAGACTGAAGTATCTTCATTTGGACAGTTTAAGTGACTCAAACTGAAATAAAGCTGTTGATCAAATAAACATTTGTGAAACTGTCTTTATTTGAAGTGAATCATGAAGTGATGGTCTGACAGCATGGAAATCATCCACTGAAGACCATGAAAGCTTGTCCTCCATTTTTAGCTTCAGAATCGGTCCAGCCCGGTCCAACCTGACTGACTGTACTGAGACCAGCGGCTGAATAGAACCCGACATATCATTTTAATTTATTTCAATTAATGATGCTTTTAGTGCTTTCATTTTTATCCACCCTCTCCCGTTTTTATCCAGTGTCTTCCGGCTCCGAGTCACGGTGAAAGGATGAACTCCCTGCTGCTGGTCGGTTGAATCTGTCCGTTCCTATGTTTAGACTGTAAACACATTAACACAGTGTTTTCTTTAGTCTTCTGTTCTGTGTGAGCTCCAGGCTTGTGAAAGATTCAGGAGCCTCTGAAGCAAATGCGCTCCGTAACTCTTCAGCCGTCAGCAGCAGGCATTCAGCCTCCGTCTCAGATATGACATTCAGAAAGGATTTTATTTACGCACAAAGTTGAAAATGTACAAATTGTAATCCATAAAAATGATGGACAGGCTTCAGATTTTTCCATCATTTAAAAAATAAACCGTCTACTTTCTACTGCAAATGTTTTATTACACCGAAAATAAGATGAAACTAACTTTTCAGCAAAGCTAATTATCACTAAGTGGATCTTTAATATTCATAAATGACCATTTCCACTGGCTTTAAGTGGCATGTAAAAGTATTCACACCCCTTGACCTTTCCCATGTATTGTCACATTACAACCACAAACATACATATATTTCACTGGAATTTTATGTGAAAGTCCAAAACAAAGTGTTATATGGAAGGAAAGTTATACATAAATAAAAAAACATTTTTCCCTTCCTGTTTCCTCTCAGCGGTGTCATCTGACCCACAGGACAAATATTAAAGGCTTCAGAACGATGACGTGTAAAGACAGAACCGGTCGGAGCAGCTGGGGCTGTTTGGAGGGGAGCGGCCTGCCCAGTATCGCCTTTTATCACCAGTAAAATATGTAGAAGTAAATTAAAACCTGTTGGCTCTAAAACAAACAAACTATTTTGGCATCAGAATCTGTTTTTCAGGTAGCTCACTGGAAAGTCCATCCATCCCTCTGATGTTCAACAATAAGGTCTGGTTTGGTTATAAATAACCTGCTTAGGGAGAACATCAACAAAAGCAGTAATTTAGATCAAAATGGCCGAGGCAGAGCGTCACCTGAAAAGGAAAATGATGAGCACATAGTTGAGTCTATAAATAAATAAATACTGCCTGATGAGGCCTCGGTGTTAAAGCCGCACAACGAATTAACAACTTCAATAACCCAAAAGTTTATGAGCAAACAGATTTCATCCTCAGGTCAATGTTTCATCAATAACCTCTAGGTCAGCTACACTCACCTAAACTAAGTAAAAACTAATGATGAAATGTAATAAACTAGTAAAAATATTACAGGAATAAAACCAATAACATGATTTAATGATGTCAGTTCAATATAAATTATGAATGTTGAGAAATCAGGAAATTAGAAACAGAAACGCCTGGAAAAGTTTCTGATCTGCAGCTGGAAGAAGGCTCAGGTCAGAGGTCAGAGGTCAGCCCAATCTCTGGTTTACAGCTGGACGAACTGAAGCTGGCTCTAGATCTACAACCCTAGATCTGTGAAACCAAAAACATCTCTGTCTCAACTGTTTTCTGAAAGAACATGGAAGATGAAGGGATATTTCCGCAGAGCGCCCGTCCTCTACGCGGATAGGACGCTGAGCTCATGAAGACGTTACTGTTTCCCTCTGGAACCTGAGAACATCGATTAGACCTCATTTATTGACGGTACAAGAATCATTTTTAACCAAACTTAATAACATTTGCTTGCAGCATGCTAAGTGTTTTATTCTATGAACAATTTGTTGATATTGTGATTCTCTGAATGTGTTTTATTTTAGTTTTAGAGTCGAAGAAAAATTTCCACCATGATAGATTAAATAGTTTCATTTTATTTCTTCTTCTATATGAGACTCTACAAAAAGTCTCTCAGAATAGCATACATGACACAATGAAAGCAAAAATGTGAATTTTTTGCTTGTATCTGTATAACCAGATTAGTTATTCTTCTGTGATTCATAATTAATTTGTTTATTGATTGATTTTTGCTCATTAGGTTTCCTATGTATACATTGAGAATGCTTCTTATTATGTTGTTTTTCATGTCTTACTTTTTTTGTTCCTCCTATAATTGACGGAGATAAATAGGTATTATTTAGAATAATAAAGGTCTTGTTTATGTCATTTAATTAGCTCTACATTTTTAAGAATATTTAAAAAGTATGTTGTTTTATTAGAGAATTTTTTATGGTGCCAATAATTCCGGGATTAGTAGTAAATAATAAAAACTTTGTGCTATTAGTGATGTAGTTATGTTAGTTGTATTACCACCCCCGCGCCACTAGAGGCAGCAGTAGACCTTAAAAGATGCAACTAAGGAGCAGATTTAGAAGTACACCGAAAGCTACAGAATTTAAGAACTGTGAGCTGCGCTGAAGTAAATAAAAGAGAGAAGTTCAAATACATGCTGAGAGTGAAACTCCGTCCTAAAGGTGAAGATATATCACAGATTTTTAAAAATAAAATAAAAACGGGAGAATAATATGAAATGGCGCCCCCTTCACTTCCATAGTGCGATGGTCCCATTTCCAGGTATGAGACTGCCAGCGGTCCGTCCCGCCCCTTCCTGTTTGCTGCAGTGAAGTGGATTTGGACTGATTCAGGTTTCATACCTGCTGCTTTTAGGGTGCATCACAGCAGCCCAGGATTAGAGCCCTGAATCAGACTCTAATGCGTTTGTCTAGAAAGTCCGATTCGTTTTGGAGGTGAGAATGCAAATTTGAATTCCAAAACAGACTAAAAAAGCGAACTCCAATCCGCCTAAAGACCTCAGACTCAGTCCGGCTGAAGCGAACTCTGAAACGGTTGGAAGGCAGTGAGAATGCAAAAGGACCGGAGACCGCTCCAAAAGCAGGAAGTTAGATACAGTGCAGGGCATTCTGGGTAATATCTGCTCTGCGGGTCAACGTGCCGACAGAAAGCAAGGAAAAGCAGAATATAAATGGTTTAAAGCTTTTTATTACTGTAGCGAACTGCAGCTGCTGTCATTTTTAAACCTTTGATAAATGAAAACCTGAACTATTTACCTCATTTGTTTGAATAACAATCAAATATGATGACATATTTCATATGTCTCATATATATATGAAGCATATGAGTCAAGGTTTGTTACATTTTGACAAACTCATTTTAACAGTGGCAATTTTGTAATAAATTATTCACCAATATAAAAGAGCAATTTGCTTAGTCCTCTCTTGCATCTTGATAGAAACCAAACTGCTTATAGATTTATATTAAGGGAGAATACTTACAAACATCAGCAATGTCCTCAGCTTTAATCTAAGCCATGTTTATAGAAATCGGGTAAGAAATAAAAGCGCTGCCATCATTTTTTGACAGCTTCCTGCTCATCCCGCATTGGAACAGCCTGGTTTGGTGGACAGACTCACCGCGCAGCAATGGCGCCTGCAGGAGCGTTGCTAGCGTTAGCGGCTAACAGGATGTCCAAACCAGTAAAGTATATCAATGGAGAAATCCTACAGCCGCTAAAACCTGACACCGCTTCGTTTATGTTTACTTTTTGTGAAGAAGAAAGTTGCGCTGCTCTTCTTCAGAGGGTTTGTGTCGATTCCTTCAGTAGCTGTTGATGCAGCGCCCCCAGAGGCGACGGGGGGTCATGGTTCCAGTTAGTTTGGGTCGTTTCCGTCAGGCTCTCTCGCGGCTTCCCCACCAGAATGCTGAGCGCTGGTGGAGGTAGGTGCGAGAGAGGCAGGTCTTCACTTCTTTTCTTACTTAGGGTCATATTTTTCTAGTTCAACAATTAACGAGGTACTGTAAGAATATTTAACATCTACAAATATAATTTGTAAAGTTTTTCTCGTGGTTGGGCTGGAAAAATGTGACCCTATGAGTGGGAGCTGGTGTTGGTGGCTGACCACTCAGTCACGGCGCTAACCGTGTCTTTTATTTTTCAGCCTGTTGGACCACTTGCCTGCAGTCAAAGCCACATTGTGAAGTTTTTTATTCTGTATTGTATTAGACGACCGACAACTAAACAAGAAGAGTTACATCAGCGTCCTGGCGGCGTTCAGTTTGTCACCTAATGCTGAGATCGACTCAAAACCTTCCACGATCGATGTGTTGCAGCCCTGCTCTAGCAAAGCACGAAGAGTTCAGAAACAATAAGAAATGGGAAAAAAGTTAATAACTGATTAAGTCGTGTTTTAGATTGTTCTTGAAAAACTAATCAGTCACGGCTGCACAGTGAACCCGTTGATTCTTTACAGCCGCTCCTCTCTTGCAGGTACTGCGTACCCCCGCTAAATCTTTTAGGGGTACGCAGTACCTGACTGTACCCCCCTACTTTCACCCCTGAGTACCACCACCGGGAAAGTCCACCACCAACACCACGAGCTGGCCGATCCTGTCAAAATAAAGGAAAGAAACATTCAAATTACAGACAATACAATTATACACTTCAGTCCACGACCAATCAGCAGCAATAGTCCAAATTAAGAGTCTGTCCTGGGAGGAACCGCCACGCTGTAGCAGACGCCACTAGAAGGATTAGTCCGAGCTGGTCACCAACTAGCCCAAATCAGCCACACTGGACGAGGGATAGGAGCCAGCTTTACGCCGACCAGGACGGCGGGCATGAAGCCAGCAAACAGGATGACAGGTAGGCAGCCGACAGACAGGCGGACCGCCGGTCGGGGACAACCCGGACAGCAGGAAAACAGCAGCGGCTATCAAAAATAAATGTTAGAAGTGGAATCTGAAAGCATGCAAAAACCAGCACTTCACTTACCACTGAGCTCTTTATGTAGTGCCTCGGACAGGGAGGAGGAAACTGGTACAGGCGGCCTGAAGGACGGTCGATGGATCGGCGATCAGAGCGTCGTTATTTGAGCACGCATTAATTTGCGGCTGTTATACAGAAAATGGAAATAAATCACAAGTAATAAGCTTGATGGAGAGAGATGAAGCCTGCCTTACCTAGCGTGCAGCACCAACAGACGCCGAGGTCTGAACCGGAAGGAAAACAGCGTGATGTCAACCAGGTGAGGGAGGGCCCTTTATATACAGGCAGCCAGCGCCACAACCAATTAGATTCAGGCACTTGTGTGGTGCGTTCAAAGCCTACAGGGCATACTGTCACATTTAGTTTAGATCAGATCAGATCAGGCTGGACTTCCTGAGGGAAATGTGTGGGTTGGATATCCAGACAGCAGAAACTTGAACTTAAATGATCTATAATTTCTACTTGGGTTTTATAGTTAAGTAGCTGAAATTGGGTAATTTTTCTGCATTTATGTTTGGGTAAATCGTTGGTGCTGGATTTATTGTGGATGTTCAGGTTAATCCTCTGATGTTTTGAATTTTCTCCATAAAGAAGTTGGTAAATCCATTTCAGGTCATGTTTGTGTCAGCTGTTGCAAATAAAGCTCCAGTGTCGTTCATGTTTTTGTTTATGATTTCTTTGCGTGTTTTAGTGTTGAGCGATAGCCTCGCAGTCTGTGGGACTCATAATAAACGTGAAGTTGAGTTTTAATTCTTCATTCTCCCCTACAGCAGAATGTCTAGTTGATCTGTTTGCTCATTTCTCCATGGAGATTTGTTTCTACCAGATAAAGTCTGCAACTTAATGGAATCAATGACACCTGAAGAGTGGAAATCATCTACATGGTTACAGCTTAAAGGTGAGGAGGAAGAGTAGGTTTGATTAAATGTTTCTGCTGTGTTGTCTGTGACAGTAGCTGTTTGGCTAAAAGAGTCAGTGGTGGTTGTGTTTGCAAAGATGACAGTGAAATGATCAGACAAACATGGGACATATGTTGCCCCATACCTGGTGTTGCCGTTGCCCCATACCTGGTGTTGCCTCTGACCTGTTGATGTTTAATGTTGCTACTGAAGTGCAGAGATTTGCTTTTGGGCGGGATTTCCAGGCAGTCGGAGCATTACAGCTTGGCTGTTTCGCTCAGTCTGTGGAGGGATGGATGATTTCGATTTCAGAGTCAGGGGAATGTTTCGTTCAGAGTCGGGGGAATGTTTTGTTCAGAGGCGGGGGAATGTTTTGTTCAGAGTCAGGGGAATGTTTCGTTCAGAGTCGGGGGAATGTTTTGTTCAGAGGCGGG
>NW_006800451.1:251958-253750 GCF_000485575.1 Poecilia formosa | reverse complement strand
TACCAAAGTCTGGAATGAAGGTACCTGTCAGAGGACCAACACAGAAGGCTGGATGTGGAGATAAAAATTACAGCAGACTACCATGATGAATAAATGGATTACTACAGAATGCTCTGGCTGCTCAGTGACCTTCATGGACAACCACAATACGTTTTGGGAGCGTTATCGTATCTTCAGACAAGACAGAGGCAAGCTGGGAAAAGACGATTGACTGCTAACATTCTCAATGCTGCCAACAACAGGAGGTTTTCTCTACAAACACAGAACAATAAAAACATTAAGATCATTGCTCCAGCAAAGATCATAGAACAAACACAAAACCAGCAGGCGTACACAGTTCCAAAACCAACCGATAAGCGACCGACTCCCAGGACTTAAGCCGGAAACGGAGCTGTTGTGCTTCCCCAGGTCCCTCCTCCAGCACCTATGGCAGGGGTGGCCAAGTCCAGTCCTCGAGAGCCGCCATCCTGCAAGTTTCAGATGCATCCCTGCTTCAACACACCTGAATCAAATGACTGGCTCGTTATCAGGCCTCTGTAGAGCTGATCCCGGTCTGTTGGAGTAAGGATACTTCTAAAACTTGCAGGATGGTGGCTCTCGAGGACTGGACTTGGCCACCCCTGACCTATGGAGAGACCAGCCTGCTTAGGGGAGGCTCCACCTCCAGGGAAACTGGTGGACAGCAGTCTCCCAGTACTCCAACTGGAAGCTCCAGCAGAGGTTCAGCCAACTGGTGCTTGTGGTGCCACCATGAGTGTGATGGATATCATTGGAGAGCAGTGAGCATCTGCAGTGACTGCAGCATAAAGACTTCTGGTTCTGCAAGGCCAAGTCACTGGTTTATCAGTATCCATGGCTACCATTGCAGCATGAAGACTAAAGAACAACCAATCAGAGAACAGGTTGTTGAAAAATGGAGCTTTTGGGTCATCACACAACGTGGACACCAAATACTGCACATCACCACAAACACACTGTCCTCACTGTGAAGCAAAGTAGTGGCAGCATGATGCTGGTTAAGGTAGAAGGTAAAATGAAACTCTAGGAGAACACTTGGCTTCCATCTGCCAGAGAACCACGTCTTCAGATAACATTTATTTTCCAGAAAGTCGACGACCCAAAGCCTCCAGTTAAAGCTGCACAGAGATAGTTTGTTCTGGAGAGGCCTAGTCAAAGCCCAGACTGATTAACAGCTGGTCCCCCATCAACCTAGCAGAGTTGGAGGAGTTTATCAGGAAGAAATGAGAAAAACTGCAGCATCCAGATGAGCAGCCAACCTGAGACCGACCCACACTGACTGCTGCTGGGACGGCAGCCAGAGGTGCATATAAATACTGACAGGCGTGAATATTTATGCAATCACCTATTTTATGTTACATAGTCCAGTTTAATGTAGGCAATTTTTCATACATTTTTATCTAGAGCCACATTTTGTTGATCATGTTTGATTTGTAAAAGCAACAAAAAAGAGAAAATCATCCAATGGATTTTCATAGTTACTGTAGGAAACAGGTTTTTATGACTCATCCTGGAAGTTCAGCCACTGCTCGTTTTTTCATTCGTCATGTTTCTGAAACAAGAACGTTTGAAAAAGTGAAGGACTAAAGTGAAGGCAGGTAACCAGTCAGAGCAGCTGGGCTGTTTGAGCGGAGCGTGGCCTTCCCAGTATCTGCTGTCGTCACCAGTAAAGTATTCAGAGCTAAATTTAAACCAACAACAAACAAACTGGCAACCGCTGGAGCAGAGCCACTGACACAAGCTGCATTTCCATTATAATCTTTGTAAATATTCT
>NW_006800451.1:250064-251098 GCF_000485575.1 Poecilia formosa | reverse complement strand
GTCAGCTATGAGCAGACTGGTCTGGACTCACGGCGGCGTTGAGCCGCTAAAGCAGAAAGGGGGAGCTGACGGAGCAACCGGATGAGCGACGGTCTCCTGCTGAATGGAGTTTTGTCCTTTTGTTTCTTTTCTGTTTGTCTTGTGATAAAAATGAGCAGAGAGAAAACCTCCAGCTGCCTTGATGTCTGTTCTCTTGTGGGATTTTCCCAAAGTGGAGACAAACTGGACGTTTTACACCAAGTGTGTGCAACAGGAAGTTTTTGGTACTTTCCTCTTGATTGTCACCTCGTGGGTAATTATTGTTTTTATTTTCTGCAATGAATTTACGGCTAGTGGGAACAACATTTCAGAATGTCACAAATACCTTCTAAACAATATGTTCTGGTCAAACGTTTGTCTGGAATGAAAAATGTTTTATCTGGGATTCTACAAAAAACAGAAGAAAAAAATATTTTAATAATAATAATAAACTGGATGAAACTGAGAAGTTACATTTTATCAATTATTGCAATGAAATAATTATAGCTTTTGGTTTATTGTTTGTAATGGAACATTTGTTTTTTTTTACAATATTAAAACATGAACCTGTTTGCATTGAAAATCAATAAAAACTTGTTACAAAAATGTTGGTGAGTTTGAGCTCAGGTATTTCCATTCCTTCCTCTCGATAAACACTCAGCATAAATCTCCAGTGGACATGACTCAGAGCGTTGCGTTTGACTCAAACAAACAAAACCACAAAACTAGAAATAAAGCACAAGTCAGGTTTGTTGAATAGTACATATTAAAAAAAGACCACTTCTGAACTTCATATTTAAAATAGAATGTCAGCAGTTAAAGTTTAACATCGACCTACGTAAGACATGACTTGTCAAGGCTCCGCCCCTTCCAAGACTCGCCTGAGGTTTTCCTGTAATCACACGTCCTTCCTCCTTGACTTGAACATAAAAACATCCAGCAACCTCTCTCAGATTAAACTGCCAGGATCTGCTGAGAGATCAGAGCTTAGCAGGAACTTTGGATGCAGAGCAAAT
>NW_006800451.1:241875-249326 GCF_000485575.1 Poecilia formosa | reverse complement strand
AAGGAGGCCTCTGAGACAGTCCAGCACATAAAAAACAGATTTATTGTTTTTGCAGAAGAAGCTGCAGAATCCATCATGATGTGAAGTTTAAAATATTATCCCACTGTTCAGTTTCTGAACAACATTTTCAAAGATTTGCAGCCTCATGTCTAATTTCATAAACATTTTTCTCAATGTTTCTTGGTGAAATGTGTGATTTAAGTTGCCAAAAAGTTTATGAAATTATGACTCCATCAAGCCGAAGGGCAATAAAGAACCAGAATAAAGTTAATTAACAATATTTATTGTTACACAAATAAGAGGGTTTAACTTTATCCATTCGTTGTCAAACACCACTTCAGGCGGACAAACCCGCATAAACCACTGCAATGTTCACTGCAAACTTAAGATGCACTCGATTCACTGCAGAATGATGACATGCAACCCAAACTCAAACTCACACCAAACAGGTTCGGGTCTCAGATATTTAAGATTAACAGCGACATGGAAGGTGTTTGTTCAGGAAGTGACCCAAAAACAAACGGAGGACAAAACAAATTAAATAAATTTGAAGTTGTTAGCAAGTACTGAGGGGAGACAAACCATCCAAAACTGGATGGACTAACAAAAAATAAAATCAAACTCTAAAAGGACAGCAGGAAGCAGTGATACAACTGTAAAAACAGAAATATAAAAATGACTAAATGCTTATTAAACCACTTTAATCAAATCAATCTAAAACACATTAAAAACACTGCATACCTGTGGTTTACCACACCGACTCTAAAGCCAAACTTGAAGGATCTGGTGCAGAACTACCAAATAAAAATCAACAATATAGAGAAACATAGAATTCAATCTGGTTAAAAGAGACAAATGTATAAAGTCTACCTGCGGCGTCGAACAGCCCAGGTAACGGCGCCACCGGAACCTCACTGATATGAAAAGCACAATTTAAAAGAGTTTTCCTCCAAACACACACCTGGTCACACTGAACACTCCACCTTCCTCAGGCTGAGGAGGGAGCGCCACCTGGTGGTGCCACTTGGTGTTGATGCGCAAATAAAAAATATCTAAAATTGACGGATTTTGTGTTTTCTTTTTAAAGCTCATTAACAGACGAAATGGGAGAATACATTTGGCTGAGAGGCGCTAATCGTATTTAGCTGCTCTGAGGGTAAAACGGCTCTTTGACTCTAAAGCTTGAATTCATTTCTGTTTAGAAATGAGTTTTTTTTAATCTGGTTTGTTGTTTGATGTGAATCAGTTCTGCATTAATAAACTGAACTAAAGTTTTCCTCTTACAAAGTCCAACATGAACAGATTCCCAAATGAAAAACTTGAACTTTGACAACCAGAAGGAAGGAAGAAAAATCTGAAACTTTTTCTCCAGTTTTGGTTCCTTTGCGTGTCTGAGATGATGAATCCTGCTCTTGGTCCTGTTTTTTGTCTTAATGTCTGGCATGAAACTGTTTTATTTACCGGCAGGCCGAAGGAGACGCCTTGGGGCATTCGGGGCATTTGTCTATTTTAGTCCAGGATTGCATAACTTGAACATTAAAAACTGGCTGCGGTGAGCAGAGAGGAACCCAACCGGTCGGTCGTAATCGGTTTGTAACGCTGAGCTCCTGCTTGCTGCCTCACAGGCTGGCAGGTAAAATCACAGCCTGCCTGAGTTTCTCTCCATGTCGGCTGAAAGGACCAGATGAGTTTCAGTGGCTTACAAAAGTTTTCACACCCTTGAACCAGAAACAGAAATGTTTGACTGGAATTTAAAGTCCAAAACAAAAGTGGTTTACAATGTCAGGAGCGTCGCGTCATTCTTTAGACTCCAACAGGTTTTCTCCAACTTCGCCCTGAATTTGGCTCCATCCGTCTTCCATCAGCTTTGACCATCTTCCCTGCTGGAGAGAAGCGGCCCAGAGCATGATGCTGCCACCACTGCACAGTGGGGATGGTGTTCAGTGATTTTCAGTTCTCTCAGCATTGATCGTACACCAGGTGCCAAATTATTACGCAAATTGGATTCAAGTGTCATAAAGATTTAATGTTTGTTCCATGAAACTCACAGATGGTTTTGTGTCTCAGGGTTAGTGTTTGGATCACTGTGATTAATCTCATCACCTGGGCTGATTAGTTCACCATCTGAGCTCAACTAAAGGAAACTCACTAAAGAACGATGTTCCACATGATCAATCAAGCTTCAAGCAATATGTGAAAGAGAAAAGATCTCTGCTGAACCGTCAGATAGGAATGAAAACTAAAACCGACGCGTGATCTTCGTACTCTGGAGAGATTTGTGGCTGATTCAGATGAAGGAACAATGAGGAAAGTTTCTGTTATACAGTCAGGGGGTTCAGAGAGCAGCTGCTGAAATGCCTTTATAAAGCAGCAAACAGTGAAGCTGCTGGTTCTGGAGACCCACGAACCCGAAGCCGTCGGCTCCTCCAGAGGCTGGATGTGACTCATAAACCGACGTTTTTTTGTTCAGTAACATTTATTTACACTCTAATCGTTCATGAAAATTAAACTGATCATCATTTGCTTGGACCAATCAGAAAAATCTGAGNAGTGAAGCTGCTGGTTCTGGAGACCCACGAACCCGAAGCCGTCAGCTCCTCCAGAGGCTGTTCCACGAGCAGGAACAGCTGCGGTGGATCCAGACCGACATGAGACTCAGAGCAGCCCTGGATGGTCCAGATGGACGGAACCACGGCCCAACATGGCTGCTACGGCAGCAGGAGGCGGTGGAGTCATGCTTTGGGGAGAGAGCTGGTCGGCCCGTTTGGCCCCTGAAGGTGTGAAAATGACCTCAGCAAAGTAAACAGACTGTCTGACTGATCACTTTGTTTCATGGTAAGAAGAGCCGGACCTTCTGTAGCAAAATCATCTCCAAGCATGACGAAGCCGCATCTCATGCTGCCAGGAATACCTCTGGCTGCTGTGGGCATGAGGACAGAGAAACTCGGGGCGCGGCGCCTCGCTGCCCAAACCTCCTCCAAACATCTGAGGGAGGAACCAGCTCACATCGGACAGCAGCTCTGGGAAACCACCGACATCCTGAAACAAGTTCAAGCAGAAACAAACTGGATGGAGGAAACGTGACAGAAGGACTTTCTGTAACTTGGTCTGCTGTGTTTTGGATTGAAATAGCTTTTGATTTTAGCACATGTGATCACTTAATGCATTCAAAGAATCAACATTTGCAGTTCTTTATAAGCCACAAAATGATTTGAAAATCTGCTATGAATAACAAAGCATTTTGAGTTTTTTTTGTTCAGTAACATTTATTTATACTCTAATCGTTCATGAAAATTAAACTGATCATCATTTGCTTGGACCAATCAGAAAAATCTGAGAAAATATCACTTCAGGATAATTTGGAACCAAAAGTAAAGTTCAGTTTAGTTCTGGTCTGACCAAAGACCGAGTCCAACATGGCTGCTGGTGGCTAACGGCTAACGGCTAACCAGACTCCTGATGGCTTGCTTTAACAACAGCTGCCTTCTCACGGACAGGGCAACTTGTCAGGTTGTCTGATGGTTGCCCTAAGTTCCTGTGGATGACTTGGTCTCCATCTTGGCTCCTTGTTCAGCCTGGAGGTTCAGCTGGGTTTTGACTAGGCCTTGTCTTGGTTCCACTGGGCCAGACTCTTTGGGTTCTGGATGCTGAGCGTTCTGCATGCTCCTCCTTGATGCCGTTTGCTCCAAATATTCTCTGAACCTCTGAGGCGTCACAGATCAGCTGGACTAACACTAGACTAGATTAGACACATAGCCATCAGAATCTCGAGGTTCTGATTTGGTTGTTTTAGTTCTGCTCTCTGTGTTCATCTTCAAATAAGGTTCAAAAAATACAAATAGAGAAAAAGTTTGTATTTCTGCCTTTCACTTCAGAAACTGAAACTCATAAATTCATCACACACAGAAACACTTTAAATATTCATTCAGTGGCAGAAGATCAGAAAACGTTCCTAAGATCAGTAAAGATGTTAGACGTCGGGGCTCAGCATGGAGATCAGTCTGTCGCATCGCTCAGGTGGAATAAAATATACAAGTTTCATTTTCTATTAAAAGAGAAAAAAATATGTAGCCACTTTGTTTCTGAGTTGTGCTTACAGTTCAATCAATAATGACAGTTAAAATAATGAGTTAGAATAAATAAGTTTTTCTGTAAACATGAGGTTTACAGAAAAACTAACCCTAACCCTTTCAAACATTGGTTTGAGATCAATGTTTCAAATCCTCGTTATTCCAGATGTGAATCCCTAGAAGTGAACTATGAGGTGAAATTTCTTTCTGATTTAAAGCAGTAACAGTTTGGAGAAATTCACTTATAATTTAATCACCACAAATAATAAATAATTCATTTTCTCTCTTGCTCTCGATGAAGGCGAACGCTTTTTCCCTCTGCTCCCTCCCTGCCCATTCCTGCCCTGTTTTTGTCCTGTCTTTTTCTCTTTTTCTATATTTTTGGAGCCTTTCTTTGCACATCCTCCAAATCTATAAATTATGGATCTGCTCAACCGATCTCTCAATGCAATTGATCAAATTTTCTCTACGAAAAGTCTGGGCACAGGAGAGCCTCGTGTCCTGTGGGGACACACCCGGCGGGATTCACCCTGGATTTATTCATGATAACAGGATTTCTGCTGTTTGGAGCTTGTGGATTCCTGGATTATTGACAAATTTGTGACAGACTTGGCCGAACTAGTGAACACTCAGACTGTTGGTGTGGACAGAGACGAGGACGCTAAAACTCACTAACGAGTTGGAATCGATCTTGGAGAAGTTGCTAGTTTCGGCTCAGTGGAACAACCAAACTAATTTGAATGATTGTGAACTGGGATGTATCGGAGAGACTTTAGGGAAGATTGAAATTTATAATCTTCCCGACCTAAGACATTCTGTTTCTGAATTGGCTTTCCCCGTGTGGCCTTGGAAGGGCTGCATATCTCTAATCTCCTTGAAGATATCTAAACGCTCCTTCCCACCTCACCCCCTCCTGTTTCCATGGAGTTGCGAAGCTGAACGCTCCTAACGACATTCCTTGATAACAATACCTCTATCAAACTCTGCCAGGGGCTCAGTAACGTTTCTTCATGCCCCTTTGACGTCACCACCTTCACTCATGTCTTTGTTTTGCCCTTTGTTTTGTCTGAAATTTGCCATCTGCCCTAATGTGTCCATTCCTCTTTTTTGTTTTAGGTGGGGTACTCCCCATTTAACCCAGAAAAGGATTATTTTAGTTTATTAGTAATATCAGAAATTGTGGAGTACACACTATTTAGATCAATATTATACAGGCCAGAAATGGAATCAGAATTAGAATAATAATAATAAACAGCACGATTACAATAGGCCTTCGCAGCACTTAGCTGCTCGGGCCTAATTAGAATAACTACGAACTTGGAATCCAGAAATACTTAACAGGATCAGTCACTGCTTAGTTTATATTACTTTTAACCCAGAAAAGGATTTAGATCAGTCACTCTTTAGCTTATTTTATCAGAAACTGTAGAGTTTCACTATTTAGAAATGGAATTAGATACTTAGCAACCCTGAACAGGAGAACTTAGTTTACACACTTTAGAACAACATTAGATTAGTTTTCTTTCCTCTTTTTTCTTTCCTTTGGTTTGTTTATTTTTTTGTATTTCCTTTTAACTCATCTAAAGCTCTGTGAATTCCCTTGTTGCTGAAAATGTGCTATATAAATAAAATTACCTTACCTCACTGAATATGTAAGAGAACTACTTGAGAATAACTATGTGGCTCTGCTGTTCTCAAAGTGTTAAAAGGAAGAATTAAAGATCATTAAAGGACCGAATTAAACCAACACAACAGCTTTTCATTACTGAGGAAATACACAGAAACAGGCCAGAAAAATGGGCTGGGAACTTCGCAGTGACTTTACAGGAACAGCTGTTGTGAAGCCTTGGCGTAAATTCAAACTGGAAGACTCTCTAGCCCCACCTGCATCATCCAGTCGGTGCGACTCGTTCATTGCCATCGACCTTTCAACGTCGGACCAAGCCACGTCACGGCCAATGACCGACCAAGCTCCCGCTGAAAAGGATCTCCATCCTTGGCGTCTTCCGCTTTCCAGCTGTACTCAACTCCGCCTCCGTCACTTCTCCGCCTCTTCTCCACCTCCGCTCTCCTGGCTCTTCAGGCTCCCATCCTTCACCGACCTCCACCACCAGTGTCGGGGCCCCGGGAGATAACATTCCTAATCAGCAACGGGAATGCTCATCCGAGCTCATTGCGATGCACAGCTCGATGTCCAGCCGGGGCCCAAGCGCCAAGTAACTTCAATTCATGCATGTCAATGAACCTTTTTAATCGCCGTCTTTCTCCGTCTGAGTCTCTCCAGATTGAAATGAAACACAGATGCTTGACATGAAGTATTACAATAATTTAGGTTTGCTATGCTCAGCAGCGCCCCCCCCGGGACAAGAAGTGGAACAGAAAAGTCACTGGGTTTGTCATTAGTTGGTTATTTTCTGATAAGTCACTAAATACAGCAACAAAGTTTTTAAGGAAACAGTTCTTCATGCCCCTCAGCACACAGCCACGCCCCCATTGCGTAGCCACGCCCCCACTGCGTAGCCACGCCCCACTGTGTAGCCACGCCCACCTTTCTGGATTTATCCAGGGTTAGATTAAGCTGTCAGCTGCACCTCAGAGCCAGAACTGCTGCAGAACAGAAACATCCAACCAGACAGATTTGTTTAGAAGAATTTATTTTGTACAGTAAAACAATTTATGTCAGACTTTCTGAAGACAAACAATAAATTTACAGACGCAGAACGTTGTGAAGCCTGAGGCCGACCCAGAGATGAGCGTCAGCATGGAGTATCTTAGAGAGATAATGAAACTCAGGCAGCATGTAGCCGCCGCTGCTGCTGGAGGTCAATAAACTGAGCAGGGTGCGTTGAAGAACAGTCAGACAAAAACTATCACAGGTTTTCATTGACAACTGGTTGAAAAAAAGGCATTTTTGACTGAAATCATCGTATATACGTCTGAAAACATGCCGCATGTTTATCAGTTGGCCCCTGGGGGGCAGAGTTAGAGGGTGATAAGCTCTGTGGGGCTTTTGAACGCACCCTTCTCTTGTTCAGGCCTGGGTCGGGGTGCGCTTGTTTTCCATTACTTAGGAGGCCTGTAGGCGATTTTTCTGCTCTTCAGCACCGTCCATCGGTGTCGCTTCATGTAGTAGACCAGAGGGATGAGGATGGCAGAGCCCATCAGCAGCTGGAGGGACAAACATCGGGAACGTTATGGTAAAACATTGGGAACGCTACAATAACATCTGGACTTGTGCTCATTTTCTTTCTCTGGAGAGAAGAACTTTGGTTCTACAGCCTTTAGATCAGTGGCCCCCAATGTTTCCGTTTTATGTATTATTTGAGTTTGGGGGATCTTTTATGTTGAAAATCCTTTAACCGGATTCTCTGTTACTTGCGC
>NW_006800451.1:220855-239681 GCF_000485575.1 Poecilia formosa | reverse complement strand
AGCAGATGTAGAAGTACACCGAAAGCTACAGAATTCATTAAAAACTGTGAGCTGCGCAGAAGTAAATGAAAAAGAGAAGTTTAAATACATGCTGAGGCAGAAACTCCTTCCTAAAGGGGAAGATATCAATTTTAAAAGAAAATAAAGATGGGAGACCACGAATAATATAGGAAATAGCGCCCCCTTCACTTCCAGAGTGCAATGGTCCCATTTCCAAATAAGGTCTGAGACTGACAGTGGTCCGTCCCGGCCCTTCCTGTTTGCTGCAGCGAGGTGGACTTGTATCAGACCGGTCTCTGTTGCTATGGATACGGTTGCTTTTGCATCACCTGCCCCAAACTAACAAACTGCTGCAGTTATTTCACTGGACATGTTGCTTTCTGTAAATACATTAACTCCTAATTAAAAAAGAACCTTAAAAAGATCATACTAAATTGATTAAATTGGAGAATTTATACTCTAAGTGAAGATTATTTATTTTTAAATAATCTTTGAAATTGCTCAAACTCAGATTTAATTTTGTCTTTTAAAGTATTTAGCAAGGTTCTGTTTCTAATGTTAGCAAAATGTTTGTGGTGTTGATCCAGGTGGAATATCAGATAATCTACCTGAGATTATTATAAGCCACAATGAGGCTGAAGCTCCGCCCTAAGCCCCGCCCCCTGCCTACCTTCAGGCCCATGCGTTTGCGCTGGTCGTGCTCCGGCTCGGCCGCCCACCTCAGGAAGGTGCAAACATCTTTGGCCACCTGGCTCATGGTGGCCGGGGTTCCTGCAACCAGACACAGCCAATCAGATGCAGCCTCCTGCGGCACGGCGGCCAATCGGGCGCCACCTACCGTCTTCGTACTCCAGGATCTCGTTGTAGATGGGCGGCGCCATGCCGATGGCCTGGCCGGGGAAGTAGGGGTTGTAGTAGAGCCCTTCTCTCACCGAGACGCCGGCAGGCGGCTCGCAGTAACCCGTCAGCAGGCTGAAGATGTAGTCCTCTCCACCGTGCCTGTAGGGGGCGCTGCACAAACAGCCGGCATGTCCATCAGCGCTGCAGCTAGCCATTAGCTTAGCAATCAATTATTTTGATGATTAATCAGATTAAAAAATATTGGCACTTTCTGCAGATTCTTCATTTCATCACTTAAGCTAATTTTATACAATATTAGAAAAATTACTGCAACCAATTAAATGGTTAATCTGATTAATAACAGGGATGCTGTGAATTAATCAGCTTGATTAAAAAATGGAGCGTTAATTCCAATCAGATTTAACAGATCATTTCTCATGTCTTTAATTCTTCTGTATTTATCATTATATCATTAACAGCTCAGTGTTGCTTCATGTGTGAACGTCTGAACAACGAGGCTACAACAGTGACATCATTTCAGGGTTCAGAGTCCGAACAGGAGCCTGAGAGACCACAAAATAAACCCCACTGTTAAAAAATAAAAATGAATGCAGGACTAAAATGTCCCAATAAACTTCAAAAAATCAATTCCTTTTTTAAAAATAAACATTTTATTGCCAACATGAGGCCTTTCAGCTGGACTGAACATCAACACAGCAGAGCTGATCGTGATTGATTATCTGGTTGATGACTGGATACAGAAGGTGATTAATGGGAGAAGATTTTACAGAAATGGAACCAAGTGAAGCTAAAAGCGAACCAGAGGAGATCAGGTGGAGCAGATCGACAGACTGGAGCTGTAATTATGCTAAATATGTTTCTATTTTGTAGTTTTGGCTTCATTCCTGAAAGTTTCAGCTGATGGCCGTTTTTAGTGTGAATCGTCCAGTTAATCGATTCCTGAATTAGCAGCGCTGGAGGAAGTACCTGGCGTTGACGATGTAGCTGAGGTCGGGGGGCAGCGCCCCGTTGTTGGCGGCCCGGGCGGCCTCAGGGTTCGGGTACGGCTTGGGGAAATAGTCCGAAAGCTTTCCTGGCCTGGTGAACATCTCGCCGCTCTCATCAGGGCCGTCCACCACCTCCACCTGCACAGCAAATGGAGCTACATCAGCCGGCGCTGCCCCCTGGTGGCGGGAGGAGCCGGCTGCTGCTGCGGCCTCACCTCTTCGGCGATGGTCTTGACCTCGTCCTCGGTGTGCGACACGCCCACCAGGTTCCTGAAGGCCAGGTACTCCATGCTGTGGCAGGCTGAGCACACCTGCTTATACACCTGGTAACCACGGCGAATGCTGCAGCCAATCAGAAACACTCAGGATGAGAGCAGAAGCAGCAGGCTCTTTCCTGGTCAAACGTTGTTGCTGCTCTTTCGACTCACTCAAAATAAAAAGCACTCGCTTTAGTTTTCTGGTTTCAAAAGACTATTTTCTTTACTTATAAAAACAAAAGAAATCTTGTCCGAGTTGACTTCATACAAAAAATTGAAGTATAAATGTTAATTTTGTGGTAGAAAAACTGTTTCACTCTTTCACCAAACAATCAGCTCAACCACAGCAGGAGGCTGACTGACAGCAGGTCCACCATTAGCATTAGCATCAGCTTGGGTCTGTAACATTAAGAGCTTAGCAAAAAATCTATTCATCTAATTCTTAGTGGGCTCCAACAAACATAAAAATAAACCAACAAACCTTCACATGGTTCAGAAAGTGCAATTATCAATAATAAATATGTAAAATAAATAAAGCATAGAACTAGATTGAATAGATTTGCACTTGTAGATCAGGAATATTAACGCTGATATCTGATCTACAATATTTTATCAATATCAGATATTAATATCAGATTGGTGCATCTTGGTATTTTTTAATGACAGAGGCAACAAATATAACGTCTGATTATTTTAGTTATCAATTAATCTATTGATTATTCTGGATATTAATCCGATAAATAAAGGCCCATTCTGCTGATTTTTCACTTAGGCATTTTTATACAATATTACAAACATTTGCTGACTGTTTTTAGATAAAGAGTTTAATATTTAAAAAAGCAAAGGAGATTTAAAACCAACGCTACAGGAGTTTCCTGTGAACCAGATTTACACAAAAGGTTTTTTTATCTTAAATGCAAAATGTTTATATTCTGTTCAGTTTTGGTTTAATTTCTGCTCCGACTGTTGGTTTTATATAAATAACGATCAATCGACCAATCAGTCGGTTGCTGACTCGCCTGGCGTGGTCCAGGGAGGACAGCGGCCCGGCGTGGCTCCAGGGGTACGATGGGGGGTGGAGCTCCAGCTCAGACGCCTTCACCGATTGGTGGAGCATCAGAGCGAGCCCCGCGCCGCCGCCGGCAACCACGCCCAGCGTCGTCAAGGCAACCTTCTTCTTACCCGACAGACTGGCGAAAGACATGTTGGCCTGAAGAGAGAAAAATAACAGATTCATTCACACACACACACACACACACACACACACACACACACACACACACACACACACACGTTTTATTTTCAGAAACGAGGAAAACTACGACCTAATTTGTTGTCCTATAATTATAATCACAGTAGAAATGATTAAAATGATTAAAATATCAGCCAATGAAACTTTTTACCAACAGCCGTAATAAACTTTATTATTTTCGAGTTATGATAGATTTTCTTCTGTTTAAATGAGGATATTGAAACTTGATCTGAACTCGATGAGAATTAAACACGTTTATCTTTCAAAGTGACTACAGGTGATATTTGTCGCAACAAGCTGCCATAATAATGCAGCTTCAGACTGAAGAGATTTTAAATACAGACAGAATACATTCACATTTTAGCCGTTTTTCAGTTTATTACGGAACAATTACATTCAATTTCCACTGCAAAATATCCTAGAAGGACCAGCAATATTTTGTATTTATTTTTCTTATCAGGCCACTTTGTTTTTTGTTGTTAAGTTTTATATTCTTCTTCACTGTAAAACATAAAAGCAGTGATGGTGGTTCTGCAGTTGTGTCTCTGAACAGGTTTTACTCGGCAGGAGGAGGATAAATAAAGATTGTTTCGCTGTAAAGTTGCACCTCTGATGTAGAATAATCTGACGGCTGATTTAGGTCAATCTGTCAGGTCCAGCTTCCGTCTGGGGTCATTATGAAACTGACCTTGAGTGTTTTTATAACCGGACAGGAGGAGAGCACATGACCTCTGACCCTTACCGCAACAACCAGCCTCACCTCCACAAAAACGTTAATCCCGTTTCGAAGATGATTTATATGACCAGGATGGATCTTTACGGCTCATAACATTAACTCTCATATCAAAATAATACATTTTTACAAACAAAAGAAAATTAAATAAACTACTTTGGTTGATGGAGTTAAGAGACACATAGATATAAAGCTCAGTAACATTCAGATCTAACAATAATAATCCCGCAGGAACCGGCTTTTTCTCCACCGGAAGTTCTTATCAGCCTTCCCAATGCTAACTCGTTAGCTCTAACACCTTAAAGCCGCTGTTTTTAAGCTCCAGCTGCATATAGTGGCCTTTATCTGAACTGAAACAAACACACCGGCAGCTTCTGCTTCTTCACGGAGCAGAAGATTTGCCTCCTGATGGATTTATGCTTCTGTTTTTAGGAAGAATCTGTTCCAGTCCAGACCTGCATGTGCTAACAGTCCGACACGACTCTGGCTGCCTTGACTAACGGTAGGAACAGCTGCTCTGCGGTATTTAGACAAAACACTACGAACACAGCCCCCATTATTTTAACTTCTGACTGACTAAACACCACAAATAAAAAGAGACAGCCCAATAAGGCAGCCTGAAATCCGAGGGAAGACAAGTGACCTTGTCTGCCACTCCGCCGCTAGCCGGTGAGCTAATGATGGTTCGCTGGGAGGACGACTGACAAACACAACTTTATAATGAAAACACTCTTAAAAACATCCGACCTTCAGAAAGGTTGATATTAGAACCGTGTATCGATCTACCTTGGAAGTCTTGAGAGGATTCCCCGTAATGAGGAGAGCTCTCCCACTCCCGGAGAGCGCCACGACCCGAAGCGCCGCCATCTTCGCAGTTCTCTATGGAGGAACCAGCAAGCTGCAGCCGAGACACAAACTGAGCGCTTCCGGGCGGGTTCTTCAAAATAAAAGACAGCAGCGCGACTTGATCTGGTTGACATGATGGACGAACTCGGTTGTTTGTCAAAATAAAACCAGTTAAAGTCAGTGGAACTTGTTAGGATTGACTGTATGGAACCACATGTGGCTCTGGGCTAAAGTCATGAAAGGACTTTGGCCCAGAATGATGAAGGCCTGAAAAAAAGAAGAAAAAAAAAAGATTTTTAATGAATAAAAACTTTAGCTCTTGCAGTTATTTCTTGCTATGTTTCTTCTTCATGTGATTTTTATGCTACAAAAGAGTCTTCCGTCAGTCACAGTCATCAACATCCACAACTCTGGAAAAAATTGATTGTGTAAGTTACAATGAATTTCTTTCTAGGGATAACACATTTACTAATCAGTCTTATCGTACAATTTACAAAAAGAATTGCACTGTTATAAATTATTTTTATAGCTACATTCAAAATACCAAATTCTGTGAACAGTTTGTGTTCAAGTTCATTTCATAAATTTTAAATATGTTTGTCGTGTGCTAGTTAGTTCCTGTCCTACATCGAAGCTAACTTTAGAAGTTTTTGTTTGAGTCCAGATTCTACAATGGAACTCCCATGAAATCATAATTAATTAATTTAAGGAGTATTTACTTTTATATGGATGGTTTAAAAAAAAGAAACAAAACCCCATGAATGATTTGTATTTAATTGGCATTATTAGCTCTTCCTATGGGAAAGACAAATCTATTCATCTACTATAATCTTAAACTATTTGCAGATAAATGTAAACTTAATATCTATTAACTTTATACTGTGATGGACGGTCAATTAAATGATTATTGACGCGAAACAATCTTAATTGAATAAACGTTTACTTTGGAGATAACTAAACCGGAAATACCACGCATTATGGTGTTTAATTCAACTTTACGCAAATCTTACGAAACCTATTTATACAACTTTTTTTTTTATTTTTGTCCTCTAGTTGTTTGATATGTGATAAATAATAAATACATCATTTCAATTTTTCTTCATCTCCTGTTGTTTTTATGTTGATTTAAACTAAAAATAAAAACATTTAATCTGGTCTGTTGGCGAACTTCTAAAACCATTTGCTGTCAGAATAAGGCAGATTTCATGTGATCCCCTTTAAAACAGTTATTCAGGTTGGCTGCGCTTCCACCTCAGCGCATCACTAATCCGAAACTAAATCATGATAATGAATGAATGACAGAGTATCAACGTGAAGAATATTTATTTTAAATAGCAGAAAAAAATACAAAATTGAGTTTACCTACACATTAGACCGTACATTTGTAGGAGCTATTTCTCCATTTTCAGTTAAATATTAGAATTTAAATGGTTTAGTTTATTCTTATTTTTTGTTTATTTTCTAGTTGATTTATTATTAGAATTTTTGTTTAATTTGTTATTTAGAATAAGTTCTTTGATTAGGAATTCACTTAATTAGTTAATTAATTTCAGTTGGGATGTGGGTATTTCACGGTATAAATAGGTTTATTATGCAAGTACTAATGACCCAACGCTGTTTAGAGCATGACATTAGAAGAGCTCAAGTCAATAAAGAAAGTGTAGTGGCAGTATTCTTTGACATAGAAAAGGCAGATGACATGATGTGGGTGGATGGATTACTAATTAAATTAAACAAGTTGGGTATTAAAGGGAGAATATTTAAATGGATTAAAGACTTTTTAACAAACAGGAAAATACAAGTTAGAATAGGAGAAATTATCTCAGGAAAATATGTAGTAGAAAATGGAACTCCACAGGGGAGTATTATAAGTCCATTATTGTTTTCAATTATGATAAATGATGTATTTAAAGATATTGGAAAAGACATGGGTTGTTCACTTTTCGCAGATGATGGAGCTGTTTGGAAAAGAGGGAAAAACGTTGATTTTATTGTTAAAAATTACAAGAGGTTATTATTGGAATAGAGAAATGGGCGTTGCAATGGGGATTTAAGTTCTGTTGATAAAACGAAAGTAATGATATTTACTCAGAAAAAAATGAACAAGGAAATAAAATTGAAATTATATAATCAAGAGTTAGAGCAGGTAAAGGGTATAAAATTTTTAGGGCTATGGTTTGATGAAAAATTAAAATGGCATATACATATTCAAAAAGTTGTTGATAAATGTAAGAAAATATTGAATATTTTGAGATGTTTGGCTGGCAGAGACTGGGGAGCAGATAGACAATCACTAAAACAGATTTACACAGGAATGATGAGATCCAACCTAGACTTTGGTTTATGGTTCAGCAGCTAAAACACATCTGGTTAAATTAGACATTATCAAACATCAGGCACTAAGATTATGTACTGGAGCATTTAAAACCACACCAACAGCAGCCTTAGAAATAGAAATGGGAGAAATGCCGTTAGATTTAAGAAGAACAAAATTAGAAATGAATTATTGGTTAAATTTGCAAGGCAGTAACGTTGATCATCCAACTCTGGAAATTTTAAATCCATGTTGGGAAAAAGAAAAGAAAGAAATGAGGAGTTTTGGATGGACAATTGAAAATAAAATAGAAAATTTTGAAATGAATAATTTAGAAATTAGTCAAACACCAATATCAATTATACCACCCTGGGTTCTACCAGAAGCAAAAGTAGATATGTCAATAATGGAAAAGAAACAAGATAAATCATACATTGTAGATAGTTATTCAGTGCAATTATATTTAAATAATTATCAATACATTCAAATTTATACTGATGCGTCAAAAATAACTGGGAAAATAGGAACAGAGTTTGTATTACCAGAATTCAATATAAAAATAGGAAAACGAATTACAGATGGATTATCAGTAACACAGGAGAAATGTTGGCAATATTATTGGCTTTACAATGGGTAGAAGATATAAAACCATTAAAAACAATAATATGTTCAGACTCAAGCTCTGCATTATTAAGTTTAAAAAATAATCAAACAGACAGTAGGATGGACATNTGAATGAATGACAGAGTATCAACGTGAAGAATATTTATTTTAAATAGCAGAAAAAAATACAAAATTGTGTTTACCTACACATTAGACCGTCCATTTTAGGAGCCATTTGTCCATTTTCAGTTAAATATTAGAATTTAAATGGTTTAGTTTATTCTTATTTTTTGTTTATTTTCTAGTTGATTTATTATTAGAATTTTTGTTAAATTTGTTATTTAGAATAAGTTCTTTGATTAGGAATTCACTTAGTTAATTAATTTCAGTTGGGATGTGGGTCTTTCACGGTATAAACAGGTGGATCTTAGGCAGCTTGTTATGCACCTGGGTGGTCAGCAGGTTTTTACCAGCCTATAGAATCAGTCAGTCAGAAAACAGGTGCAGGAATCAGAGCAGAAGCAGAATCCTGTGAAGCCTGTAACCTTTTTGCCTGAACTGTGAAATAAAACTGTCGTGTTATTGAAAGAGTGCGCCGAGTCAAACTGTATCATCGTGATTAGTTTATTCGGAATCACCAAACTCCCAGCATGGGCATCCACATAGCAATCAACGTCACCTGGACTACCTGAGCCTGACGCTCTTTTATGACGTCATCACAGGTGGCCATTTGTAGTTTTTAACCATGCGTAACATTAACACCACAAAAACAACCAAATTACTGCATTTCGACTTTTTGATCCTTTGTGCTGCGTAAACCAGAATCCACGGTGCATCAGGTGACAGTTTGAGTTGGATTCACCTTTTGTTTTGGTCACTTTTGAGTTTTGAGATTTTTGAATTTAAGTTTTGGGACAAATAGTCACTACAACATTATTAAAAAGGAAAATGTTCATCCGTTTCTGCGCATTAATGTGAACCGGAGGAATATTTAATTGGAGTGTTTTACCCGTTTTCTCCACAAGATGGTAGCATAGTGCCATAAAATCACCGATTGAAATTAGTTTTTATTTAAAAGGATTTTTGTTTTTTGCTTAAAAACCAACAATAATCAGACTTTATATTCATAATTCCACATGCAGCAATAATTTCTGTCCATGTGTTTGCAAAGCTAGACACCGATATAATGTTTAACAATAAAACCATCCAGACTTAGAAGAAGGAACGAATCCCTCCATGATGTGAACCGGCTGAAACATTTCATCATTTGAAACAGAAGAGAAGCAGAGTGACGGAAACAGGCTGTGGATTTTTAACATGCTTTGAATAAAGCAGCAGCTTTAAAAACATTTTCATCAGCCTCATTCACTGTTTACATCATTTCCTCTGAAGCTGTGAGGACGAAAAGAGAGAAAAGGAAAAACGCAGAAATTAACAGACTGCTTTATTACTCTGATTTCCAGAAAAGGAACCAAAAATCTCTGAAAGCCATCAGATGGACCAAGAAGCTACAGAAAGACTTCAGCTAAAGGAGAAATCTTTGTTTTTCTACCTGCTTTAGATGAAACTCTGTTTAATCTAGAATCACATTTATTTTCCCTCTTGTTCCATAAAATGTCATGGTTCAAGTTGCATCTGGATCCAGAATGAGAGAAGATCTCAATTGTAATCCATATAATAGATGAATATAAAGGAATGAAGTGAAACAAGAACTAAATGTGAAGATGAACAGATTTCTGTTTGTGGAAATAATCAAAACTCAAACTGGATCCGGACAGGAAAACGCTTCACGTCTAAAGTTTGAATGTTTCTCCACCGTCACGTTTTCTGATCTGGTTGTCAGGAATCAGTTTTTAGCTCAAACGATTTTAATTCAAGTTCATGAACAAAATCAATAACTACATTTGATCAATATCTAGATTTTCAGTTTCCTGAGTCACTGAAGTGCAGAGAAAAGAAGAAACGTCTGAAAATACAGAAACAAACATCAAGAAATTCAAATGCATTTTTACACTCAGTATAGTTTTGCATGAAACTTCTGCAGAAGCTGCAAACATGAACACAAATATTTGTTTCATATTTAATGAGGAATTTCTCCAACTTTCTGAAGCTGAGAAAAGCAGCTCAGATTTACACAGATTCAGATTCTCTCATGAAATGGAGCTGGAAGATATTTAACAAAATGTCCAGAGTAGAAATAAAAGATAAGAATATGAAATTTCATATTCATAACTTTTACCACCATCTGGACCAGGAACTGACCCAAACATGTCGTTATGTCTGTGGTGCCATAGGGAGAAACATTGCTGCCAGGGCTGCCACCTTTCAGAAATCAAACAAANTATGTGTGTGTGTGTGTGTCTATGTGTGTGTGTGTGTGTGTGTGTGTTGGACTGAGGAGGAAAAATGACTCCATGTTTCATTTTTTTAAACCTGAAATAAAATCTTTGTTTCTGTGAGGTATTAATATTATATATCAATCTAATTGTGATTATATTATTAATCATAATAATGTCATTCTAAGCGAGTATCTGATCTCAGTAAAGTTTCTGTGTTTCAATTCAAGCAGCTTTTCACCACAAACTTCCTGCAGTCAGTCGGTCATATAAAGTCATATTTTCACCATATTTTTGTTTTTCTTGCGGTTCGGTCAGCTTTTAGTTTCTTCCATCTCTGCCGCCCAGTAAAACAGAAACTCCTCGTATCTCTCAGTCAGTCATGTTCATGTTTTCCTGTCGTTTCTCCTCTTGTCCTTCATCACCTTCCCGGCTCTGTGAGCCTTTCAGCAGCTTCCTGTCAGATCCTTCTGCTCCTCCACTCAAAGCTTTTGCTTCTTTTCTTGCTGTCAGTTGAAACTTTAGTTCTGTAATATTTAATCTTCAAACAAATCAGAAAAATGATGAGAGAAAAGCAACAGCAGACTGAAGTCAGAATGTGATGCAGCTCCTCAGAGAACCAAAGCAAACATCACTAAAGTGTTTTAAAGTGAAATAATCTGCAAAAATCAGTGTTTTACTAAAATAAACCATGTTTTCACTCTACAAGTTAAAGCTTTGCTTCAAAAGTGTTAAATTGTCTAAATGGATCTTAAAAGATGAAAAATCTGAACAATGTGGAACTAATCTGCTTTAAAAGTCAGGAGGAAATGAATAATTTGTGCAGCTGAGAGCAGAGCGCAAAGAAAACATGAAAACCCAAACCTGCTGCTACGCTTCAGCTAAAAGAAACTTCAAAATTAATTTAAAATAAACATAAAACTTCCTCTGATCCTGTCGTTCTGAAGAGTCGTCATTCCTGATGCTCAGTTTGTGATTCATGGTTTTATTTCATGTTTTCATGTTCTTGCTTGAAGTTATGGATGCATTAATAATTCATTTCAGCCGTCCACAAACTGACAGTCGATTCTTTTCAATCTGATTTTTCTTCACAGCTCCACCCTGACGCTGTTTCACTCAAACGGTTTTTACTTTATGAAAATCCAAATAAAACCTAGAACCAGACGAGCTAGCAGAGACGTTAGCATCCTAAAGCTAAAGAGATGTTTGTTTCTGGGAGGTCAGAGGTCATTCTGGTTGGACACAGAAGCCGCTGAACTCTGTGTTTATACAAATGTCTGAAACGTGAGCCTGCAGATTTATTTCTGAGGCTTTTGCTGCTGAGCTTCAGATCATCTCGGATCTCGCAGCAATTAGACGTGGAAACTTCCCGGCTTTCCTTCGTATCTGATGATCTCCCAATAACAAGCCAGCAAATTGGATTTTAGAGACCGAGGAGGAGAATCAGAGCTGCCACTCACATGGCAAAGTTCAAACGTTTCTGGAAAGTTTTACAGAAACGTTTTCAGATGAACTCCAAGAAATAACATTTATGGATTAAGGATCTGCTGAATGCTTCTGTTATTAGCAGAAACATCCCAAACATCACTAAAGTCTAAAAAGTCCAAATCCTGCAGCAGTTTGTAAAATTCCCTGTCAGGTGACAGGAAGTCCCAACAGCTGACCTTCTGAGGTGCGTTCAGGATCAACTCGTACATGGAAGCGTCTGTTCATCAAAACACCTCTGATATGATTTAATGTTTTTATTTTCTTCCACTTTCTGTTTTGACCTGAATGTCCCAGAGATGTCGTTCCACAGAAAGTCATTCTCAGTTATTTTATTTAAGAATCCCTAAATACAGAAACAATCTAGGTTTTTTTTCTGTCAGGTAAATGTTTAAGTCGCTAGCAGAAATCTTCCGTATGCTAAGAAGTTGCTAATACATGCTAGCTAGGTAGCTAGCTAGGTAGCGTTCTGCGCCGAATCTGGGTGACTTTCAGTTGGGTCGACGGTGAGAAACTGTACAGTTTTGGTCGTCTGAAAAAAATCAATTTGTTTTGTTCCTCCATGTTGTGATAAAAGTCTTAGACTTTGTCATGATATGAGGGAAGACAGGAGAAGCAATCGACGGTTGAAAAGCCGTACTTCTTCTATTTAGCTACATCAGGGGTCACCAACTCCAGACCTCCAGGGCTACCATCCTGCAACGTTTACATTCACCTCTGCTCCAAAATGTCTGAATCCCTCACCAGCATTCATTCCTCTCTGCAATAGGCTGGAAACGAGCAGCTCCTTTGATCCAGGTGTGTTTGAGCAGAGACGCATCTAAAGGTTGCAGCATGGTGGCCCTCCAGGACCCCTGCTGGTGACCCCTGCTGGTGACCCCTGATTTAGAGCATGAGGTCACAACATGAACTGCTTCTCATTCAAACTCTTTTCTCTGTATAGTTTCCTGGTGCTCCCCTAGTGGTCAGGAAACCAAACTACCGTTACTCGAAACTAATCTCACAACAGACTTGATTCATAAAAGTCGGAAGAAAACTCTGAAAGCTTGATATTTTTTCAGGAGGTTTTATGATTGAATAAGTTGTTCGTGCTCTGATTAATGCCTGATTAGTCATTTTTATTTGAAAATAATTTTAAAAAATTATTTTTATTATAAAAATGTTTTATTATAAAAATAATCTCCAGTGAATTATTTACTCTGAAGTCATAAAACAATAAAAATCAAACAAATTAAATAAATAATGTGTTCACTGCTGAAGAAACTAAAATTCTGTTTTTGTGGATCAAAATGAACCAAAGACTTTGGAAGTGAAGCTGAGCACTGATCTCTGTGTGCTTTTCCTCCCTTGGTCATTAAAACTTCAGCCTGATGGATAAATAAAATGAAAATGATTTTTTAATATGGTGAAAGGACGAACTGGGTCTCATAAAGCAGGTTTACTGAATCAGAGGGACACCAGTGAATGTGAGCCAGGTTTGAGAATCGGAACCGTTTCAGTTTTAACGTCCAGCCAAACAGAAACGGGCCGTAAATCAGAGGCTTTAACACAAACTGCCGTGTTTCCTGATTTACCGCCGTGGAACTAAAGTTTTGAGTTTCAGCTCGATTTTCTCCAGCTCTCCTAAATCGTCCACATTAAAGTTTTTCTCCTGTCATCGCATGAAATGAAACAATAGTTCAGATATTTGAAATATGTTGCTATTGGATGTAAAATCCAACAGTAATTGTTGCCTTCTGTTTCGTAATTTGGGTTTTAAACCGATCTGGAGTAACTGGAAGTTTCTGGATGAGTGGATGANGAAACATTGCTGCCAGGGCTGCCACCTTTCAGAAATCAAACAAAGGGACGTCGTCCTTCTCTGACGGGGTGTCCGCTGCACTGACAGACAGTATTTATGGCAGGTTTTTGTTTTTAAAAAGTGATCCAACCGTTCATGCATAGAGGTTGGTAAGAATACCCCAAAACTGTACTCCAATCAGAGTAGTATACTTTAAACACGTTTAATTAAGCAAGTGTAAAAAGTATTTGGTAACTAATCATAACACCTGATTTAATATTCAAAATGTGTCCTCAGACACCTAAAAGTATAAAAGTTATGTGAACATTCTGGTATTTTAAATAATATTGCCACAATAATTTATAGAAATAAGGAGTTAGGTTTGGAGGCTGATTCTGGACCAGATTTACCACGAGGGCCAGGAGAGTCAGTGTTTTTGAAACAAAAAAATCAGAGCAATATTTCATCATTTGATATATTAAATGAGCCAAAGAGCCACTTGTGTCTCCAGAGATCCAGGCTGCAGATCCCTGCAGATGGAAAGTCTGATCCTATACAGCAGCTAAAAGTGCAGCACTAGAACATTTAATTCATTGTTAAAGTAAAACTGTGAAGGTTAAAAAAATCCACCACTGAGTTTTAACATAAGACATTTATTTATTATAACTTCTTTGGTCCCCCATTAGCCCCCGTCTAGAACCGCCCCTGGGCTGCAGGTCTGTGTCTGACATTACTTATACATTAAATGACCACTGAACCATGAATTCATAAAATATATCAGCATTTCAAAATAAAACATACAGAAAGCATTAAACCTTTTAAAGTAGGAAATATTTATGCATTTACTGTTGATCTATTTGTATGATTTGTTCTTTAAATGATCATTTGTATTATTTTGGCTGATATTTGGCTATTATTAAGAGTGTGGGTCCGTAGCGTTCTGGGGTCCTTCAGCTCCCACCAAGAGAATTTAGCTGACCTTAATATTTCCTGTTTTATTTTGGTCATTATTGTTATAATTAGTGCTGATATGTTTGTAGTGTTGCCACCCGACCCTTAAAATACGGAATCGTCCCGAATTGAAGCGATACGACGCGATTTGTTCCGTATTTCTATAAATGTCTGATAGACTCGCCTAACACACACATATCAACACTAATTGTTGATATGTGTAAAATACTTTTTACACTTGCTTAATTAAATGTGTTTAAGGTATGCTACCTCTATGCATGAACGGTTACTCTATGGATCACTTTTTAAAAACAGAAAACACCACCATAAAATATTATGTATCAGTGCAGCGGACGTCCCGCCGCGGTTGGCGTCTCTTTTTTTTTATTTCTGAAAGGTGGGAACTCTGGTCTGACCGTTTCCCCAGAGAGCATTCATGAGGTCAGGACTGGGTTTGTTACTGCAGCTGAATTTAAGCATCACAACTTAACATGTCTGCACATTTTTACCATCAAACATTTTTTATTGCTGCAGAGTTGTTTATTTTCCAAAGTACTGAGTTTTATCAGACATGTCTGTTCCTGCCAAGTCAGTGGAAAGCAAACAGGTTTTGATTTTAAAATGTTTTATTGATAATTTAACAAACCATTATTACAGTCATTGAGCATTAAAAGTAATTTCCACCATTTTTAAGAAAAACATGACAGTCAGTCACTTCTGCACTTCTAACATAAAGAAACAAGAAAATAAATGTTTTTGCAGTTTTCCATAAACAGATTTATAAACAAACAATAAAATCCAGAATTATTAAAGCAAAACCACAAAACCCTCAGAAAGGAAACGTTTCTGTCGATCACAGGCGCTTTAAAAAACAGCCTCGTTTTACACCTCAGTGTTTAGGTTGTCTAACGTATGGAGCTCCTTCAGTGCCAAACTGATGCAACAAAATGTCTTTTAAGTGAAACAGTCTGCAGGCAGTCATACTTCCTTAAACTTTGGTTTCTTGCTGCACTTGTTTTGTCTTCGCTCCAGTGAACTGAGGGATTTGCAGCAGAACCTGGACGGGTCCAGTTTGGTGTCTGCAGTGTTAGGGTTAGGGTGATGAACCGCAGATGTTTTAGCTTCAGACTGATCGCTGCTCAGACTGGGTTCAGCAGAAATCCTCACTGGGACGACTTTCAGCAGCAGAGCTGAAGCAGGGCAGCAGGCGCTCCGACTCCGGCACCGTGAACGTGTGGATGCTGGTTCTGGTTTCCGGCTCCATGAAGGACAGCGTCTTGTTGTCGCAGTCCAGATGGACCCGGATCTTGGTGAGGTTTTTCTGGACCTGGAGGGTGACCAAAGCATTGGATCCGCAGTCTGCCGTGTATTTGCAGTTGCAGAAGGCGACCTTGCCGGTCAGACCTGGCAGGCCCAAACATGTAGTGAGGGTCTGGCAGAGTCCCCTGTGAGACGGAGCTTTAACTCCCATCTTCGGGAGAGCTTTGAACACGTTCCAGGGGAGGTGGGGGACATTGAGTCTGAGTGGACCATGTTCCGTGCCTCCATTGCCAAGGCAGCTTTTCAGAGCTGTGGCCATGAGGTTGTTGGTGTTTGTCATGGCAGCAACCCTCAAACCCGTTGGTGGACACCTTCGGTGAGGGATGCTGTCAGGCTGAAGAAGGAGTCCCATCAGGCCTTTTTGGCCTGTGGGACTCCAGAAGCAGCCGATGGGTACCGGCGGGCGAAGCGGCACGCGGCTCGGGTGGCCGCTGAGGCAAAAACTCAGGCATGGGAGGAGTTTGGAGATGCCATGGAGAAAGACTTCCGCACAGCTTCGAGGTGATTCTGGTCCACCATCCGGCGTCTCAGGAGGGGGAAGCAGTGCAGCACCAACACTGTTTATAGTGGGGATGGTCTGCTGCTGACCTCGACTCGGGACGTTGTGGGCGGAATACTTCAAAGACCTCCTCAATCCCACCAATATGGCTTCTGTTGAGGAAGCTGAGCCTGGGGACTCTGGGTCGGGCTCTCCAATCTCTGGGGACGAGGTCGCCGAGGCGGTTAGGAAGCTCCTCGGTGGCAGGGCCCCAGGGTGGCAGGGCCCCAAGGTGGCAGGGCCCCGGGGTGGCAGGGCCCCGGGGTGGCAGGGCCTCAGGATGGCAGGGCCCCTGGGTGGCAGGGCCCCTGGGTGGCAGGGCCCCTGGGGTGGATGAGATCCGCCCCGAGTTCCTTAAGTCTCTGGATGTTGCAAGGTTGTGTTGGTTGACGCGACTGCAATATCGCATGTGTTGGGAAGACTTCTGGATCTAAGCTGGCAGCAGTCGCCTCAGAGTGTCCGATCAGAACAACTATCAGCTTTATGTGGATGCGGAATAGATCAGGAAGAGTCCAGTTCAATTTTTACTCTTTATATATCTTTACCAGAATGTACCTGAAGCAGGTATATATGTAAATGTGTGTGTGGTTTTGTAAACAAACAGAATAATACAAGCCAGTTCAAACCACAGTTACAACGGAAACATAAAAATAAAGCAAAGCTTTAAATACACTATACAGCTAAATAAATTGGCACATTACCTCTCTAACAGAAACATAATAGCATGAATGATAACAAAAAACTTACAGGTTTATGAACTGTAAGTTTTTCAGCTGCTTCTTTGCGCTTTTTTTTCTCTCTGTGGGGTTACCGAGCTGCACACCTGAGTTGCGTTCAGGGTGCATAGGAAATCTCCTACACAACCATACCCTTTTCTACAGCATGGACATTGGGGGCAGTTCCCCTGGATCGGCAGACTGGGGTGGAGGTCCCTCTGTTCAGAAGGGGGACTGGAGGGTGTGCTCCAATTACAGGGGGGTCACACTCTTAAGCCTCCCTGGTAAGGTCTNAAAATCCAACAGTAATTGTTGCCTTCTGTTTCGTAATTTGGGTTTTAAACCGATCTGGAGTAACTGGAAGTTTCTGGATGAGTGGATGAGTATTTGGTCGTTTCTCCAGGTTTCACTATAACGATCAAACCTGAGCTCCTTCATCGAGTCGCCGCTCAGCGTTTCCATCTGTGGCAGGAGCAGTGTGATAATTGGGAACTTAAGTTTAAAAACACTATTTTAATAATTGGTTGCAACAACTCCACTAAAAAGTTACCTTTAAGGCACACAGACCCGCTACAGATGAGGCTTGAGACAATCTCACAATGTAACAATTTTATTTATTTCACAAATCAAAAATACTAGTCTAAAACCACTCACACATTAAAAGTCAGTGTTAGCTCAACTCAGGGACGGGAGTGCAATTCGGGGTAGTGTCCTAAAAGAAACACAGCAAACGAAACAAGGCAAAACAAAAGAAAATCGTGCACCAAACCAGAAGCAGTACCACCACCCGGAAAGTCCACCACCAACACCACGAGCTGGCCGTTCCTGTCAAAAAAAAATAAAGGAGAGACATTCAAATTACAAACAATACAATTATGCAGTTCAGCCCACAATCAATCAAGCAGCAATAGTCCAAATTAAGAGTCTGTCTGGGGAGAAACCGATCCGCTGTAGCAGACGCCACTCAGAGCGGCAGTAGAAAGATAGTCCGAGCTGATCACCAATCAGCCCAAATCAGCCACACTGGACGAGGGATAGGAGCCAGCTTTACGCCGACCAGGACGGCGGGCATGAAGCCAGCAAACAGGACGACAGGTAGGCAGCCGACAGGTTATCCAGTTGACAGGCGGACCGTCGGTCGGGGACAACCAGAACAGCGGGCAAACAGCAGCGGCTATCAAAATAAATGTTAGAAATGGAATCTAAAAGCATCCAAACTCCAGCACTTCACCTGCCACTGAGCTCTTTATGTCGTGCCTCTGACAGGAAGGAGGAAACTGGTACAGGCGGCCTGGATACACAACAGAAGCTGCGCTAAAGCTAAGCTAACAAACAGAGTGCGGGAAGATTCTTACCACAAGGACGATGGATCGGCGATCAGAGCGTCGTTATTTGAGCACGCATTAATTTGCGGCTGTTATGCAGAAAATGTAAATAAATCACAAGTAAGAAGCTTGATGGAGAGAGGTGAAGCCTGCCTTACCTAGCGTGCAGCACCAACAGACGCCGAGGTCTGAACCGGAAGGAGAACATGATGTCAACCAGGTGAGGGAGGGTTCTTTATATACAGGCAGCCAGCGCCACAACCAATCAGATTCAGGCTCTTGTGTGGTGCGTTCAAAGCCTATAGGGCATACTGTCACATTCAAATTGCAAAGAATAAAAAAATGATAATCATGATGTAATGTTGCTTAAGAAAGTACCCAATTCATTTTCAGATCTATAATTAACGGCATTAGCTCCAGTTCACACTCCAGACCAGATGGTGGCGGTATTGCACACTTCCATTTAAAAAAAAAAAAAAAAACGCTATAAAGAGAATAAAAAACTTGAACGCAGGGAACAGGC
>NW_006800451.1:209273-220845 GCF_000485575.1 Poecilia formosa | reverse complement strand
ATGAGGCGTCTATGCTTATATTATGTCTATGGTAACATAGTTAAAATGGTTCAGGTTAAATCCTGCTAAAATGCACCATCTGCTGGTAAAAAGTTGTATTGCATTCACCATAGAAAGAGCGGGGTATTATGGGTAATCCTCAGAGCCATGAGGATCACTGACGAGGTAACGTGTCTCTGCCATGTGATAAAGAAATATTATTTATGCATTTTGAGAAGTGTGTTTGTGGTTTTTGTTTTTGCATATTGTTGGGGTGTGTTCGGTCTGGGTCACGCTAGTTCTGTTATTATGTCGTTTTTGTCGTGTTTGAGAATGTTTAGTTCGTGGGAAAGTGCAGTGGGAATTTCCCACGTGATAACATTTTGGCTCCTCCTTGCAGGAGCTGGTTTTATGTCAGAGACTGACTTTCCTGTTGGGTTCCAGGTTGTGGGGATTAGTTTGGTTTCCTTTTCAGTTCTTTGCCAGTCCACCAGAGGGAGCCATTTATCACTGCTGGGGAGGGCGTGCCTGCAGCCTCTCAACTATCCACACCTGAGAGGAATCATCATCCAGAGGAGTATATGAGCAGCAGACACGTCCTTGCCAGAGTGTTTGTCAGTTTTGGTACTCTAGCTCCTCAGTGTGTTTGGTCTAAAGATCTCTCGTGTTTTGATCCGAGTTTGTTCAGGCTCTCACCCAGTTCTTGTGACTCTCCTTCAGGAACCCTTCGAGGCCGTGGGGTTGGTTCCTCTAGTCCACCAGTCCTGAAGAAACCTTTTTCCGTGACGCCTCTGCTGTCTGCTCTGCAGCTCCTCTGTGGTGACGTATCTGACCTGCCCACCCTCCAACGTCTGGTCCATCCCCTGCCAGCCTACATCAGCACTCTCATCAATCTGGAACCACGTACCTCCACCCGTCATCCTCCACGTGTTTTTCAAGTGAGAACAAAGCTCTCGGCCTTTAGTTATCTCCATTCTCACCCCCTGTGAGCCCATCTAACCTCTTCTCTTGTGTGCAGACGCACCTGGATTCCGACCCGTTGATCCCCCTAGCCGTGTTTCTTTTTGATTTTGTATTATTGCAATAAACATCCTTTTTTACATCCATCTCTGAGTGTTTCTGCATGTAGGCAAAAAGCATTAGACCATCATGACCTTACCTCCATGGCCGTTGTATGAAATGCAGGTATGTTTTACCAAATCTCCTGTAGCAGATGGTTAATATGAGACTGAGTTTTATATAATGATATGGTTCATTTGTTTCTGCATTGTTCTAAAATGCAATGTTGTATAAACTAAAACATAAAAATGGCATCCAGTAAATAAAATGTCAGCATTTTATTTTCAGAACATTTTAATTAGTTTATTTTCTCTGAAACACACTCACTGGTTTTACTGTAAAACAGAATCCACTACGCCAGTGGTTTCCAAACATTTTCTGCCCCCCCCATGGATTACAAATGGCTGTCTGGTTGAAACGATGCGTGACTGGGGGGGGTAGGGGGGGTATCGACTTTTTTGGGGCAAAATGAATGTATGTAGCTGAAAACAGACACCAACATCGGTAGCCTACAAGGTACTTGTTAAGCTTAAGGTTCTGTATTGATATTAGCTAGTCATCTTTTAGCTAACATTACCTGCATCCAGCAGCTTTACTCAACTCAGTCGGTTAGTTTGGAGGGAAAAACTGTGAAAAGTTCTTTGCGTTTTGCTGGTTTGCTGCCGTGATTCTAACACAAACCTGCGTAGCTCCGCCCAGCAGCAGCAGGTCTCCTTCACAGTCTGGGAACCTCTGCACTACGTGATCACTGGAATTTGAAATGATTTTATTGTGGGTAATCCTCAGAGCCATGAGGATCTCCGACGAGGATCTGGTTTATCCCAGACTGACCTCACCTCCATGGCCGTTGTGTGAAATGGAGAATTAAAGAAACGGCTGCTGCCAACTTGAGCAGCTCCTTGTCGTTCATCGCCACCAGAACCACATGGGCCACATATGCGCTTCACCTGGCCGGCATAAACAGGAAGTTGTAAATGGGAAGTAGATTCCTGCAAAACCAAACCTGCACCGGGACACAGACGTCCTGCTTCTCTTCTGGAAAGACTTTTATATTCAGTCTCTGATCTTCAATAGTTTTTCACTTTTATACACAGATGTACGTTTTGGTTTCTTCAATGTCTGCCCTGCTAACACATTTTATGTAATTAATCTATCAATTCCAGCTAAATTTCATATTCATAAATGCAAACGTTCTCCCAAGAAGCCTCTATTTAATCTGTTTTTATCTGAATTATTACAGACCTGCCACAGCTGTAAAGACTCTTAACTGTTTTATCTCCTGCTGTTTTTTCAATAAACTCTTAATGATGCATTGATCTCAGGGATCTGCTGATTGCGTGTTAATTTCCATGATCACAGAAGTGGAAGGAGTGATAAATTATTTCATAACTGAGTTTAGGTTTAGGCTGGAGTGAATCCATGAACAGAACCTCTGACCCAGACCCAGGTCTGTGGAGAGAAACGGGCCAAAACTCCAGAAAATCTTCCAGAACATTTGTCCAAAGTTTAACAGGACATTCTACTGAAGATGAACTAAAACCTGATTTCTCAGATGATCCTAACGGACTCAAAAAGGAAACAGTTTTTCTGATTTAAGATCAAATCAGGTGAAATTTTTAACAATATTTGTAAATCTGTGGTTTTTGTTTCTGCGTTAGGATCAGCGGAGACGCAGCGATCCCCACAAACAGGACTGAACCGAGTCGGTCCAAACCAGGGAGGGCTCAGAACCAGCAGGAGCTGCCAGGTCAACGGGTCCAACGGGTCAGAGCGTTTCCTTCATCAAATGTCTCTCCGCGTTACCACGGCGATGCTCCGGAAGGCCAACGACCCTTCAGCATCCCAAACGTCGTCCGTTTCCGAGGAACGTCATTTATGCACCATATGGCTCTGAGTTTTATTATTTATGTTTTATTGTTTGATTTTGAAACCTGACTTTATTTAGCCATCATTTTAAACATTTGGTGTGCAGACAAGCTATTTTATTCACTAAAACAACAAAGAATAATTTGAAAATAAATCCATATTTGTACAAACTTGGAAATGTGTTGCAAAATGTTTTAGTAAAAGTTGTGAAACTGCAGAACTTCCTGCAGTTTAAGGTGTAAAACGCTCGGCTCTTCAGAGGAAACTGTTTCTTTGCTCTTTTCCTTCGGTTCTCTGTTCCTCCGACTGCTGGCATTAAACCCATTAAACCCATTAAACCCATTAAAACCAGCTCCAGTTCCCAACAGCTCAGTGCTGCCTTCATGTTTCCTCAGGTTTCAGCTGAATGTGTCAGTTTTCCTCCTGCTGCAGGTCATCAGAAAAAGGAAGGAGTTCAGAGCAAACATGGACCCTTTTAATTTAAATTAGCTCAGGATTATTCAGAGGAAATCGCTGTTAAAACTAAACGTCCAAAGTTCAGTTTCTGGTGCAAATATCTCAGTTCACTTAAACAAGACAAAACTAACCAACAAGAAACTTTTCAGCAACATAAAGGAGCTGGATTTAAGTCAAAAACTCCTCAATATTGATGAGAAGTTCCAGTTCCATTTTTTATTTTTAACTTGGAAAAAATGTTTTATTATGAATTAAATAATCTGACAGAGGAACTGGTCGTTTCTTTCATTATTAAGGAATTATTGACTTGAAACAAACTCATATTTCTTAAAAATTAGTCTAAGATATTTGCACTAGAAACTAGACCAAAAATACTTGATGAGTTTTAGAGTTTTTACAGTGTAATAAAAGTCAAAACGGAACAAATCAATTTAAAAATCATGATATTTTGTTTTTGAGCTGGTCAATCGTTTCATTAGTTTTGCATTATAACTGTTTGAACTTGCAGGGCTCCATTATTTGGGCTAATTATCTATTAATACTGTAAATAAAAACATGTTTAATAAAAACATGTTTAATAAAAACATGCAGCTGCTGCCCTCTAGTGGTGGATCGCTGCTAATCACTCATTAGCGTAACGCTGGAAGAAGTTTAGCTAGCTCCATTTGCAGCATCAGGTTTTTTAAAGCTTTCACATCAGAGCGGTCAGACAGGAAGTGAGGTAATGAGAGATGAAGACATGGGTCAAAGGTCATCAGGCCAGCCCTGCGACAGGCGCAGTGAAATGTGGGCTGTGCTGCTGCTGCTGCAGTTTTAGGGTGACTGAGACACACGGGACAGTTTTCCACCAAAACATCAATCAGTTTCAGGTCTGGACTTTGACTAGGCCACTCCAAACGGCCTTCAGGATGTTCTGGTGTTTACTGCACAGTTCCATCGTTCACTACTTATAAATATCTGAATTATTTTGGCAGGTCATAACAAACCACAGAATTAGATCAAACTTCCATCCATCCATTTTCTTTACACCCTTAGTGGGTCGGGAGGGCTGCTGCCTCTCCAGCCAACGTTCCGGGCGAGAGGCAGGGTCACCTGGACAGGTCGCAGGGCAACACAGAGACACACAGGACACACAACCATGCACACACACCTAGGGGCAATTTGGAGAGGCCAATTAACTGGACAGTCATGTTTTTGGACTGTGGGACTAAACCAGAGAACCCACCATGCACCGAGAATCAACCTTCTTGCTGCAAGGCAGCAGCTCTACCAACTGCGCCACTGTGCAGCCTTAGATCAAACCTGTTTACTAATTTACATGCAGGAATAATTCATAAAACAATATAAAGAAACAGACTTGATTGGCCACAAAGACTTTTTATTGTTGCATGTGCCATAAATACGTTGATACTCGTAGCATCATGTGGAGTGTGACAGGAAACTGCCTGATCTGAATCATTTCATGTTAGCGTGCTAAAGCTCAGCTAAAGTACAATCCAAACGTTAATCAGTGTGAAAAGCCTCCCTGTGTTCGCTCGGCGCGGCTCCGTCGCCGCAGTCCTCGTGATAAAGTGCTTTCATGCTGCGAGTTTCAGGCAAAATTACAAACCGAGTCGCTGCAGGAGGTTTCCTGAAGCCTCAGCAGCCGCTCAGCAGCGCGGGTTCCCCATCCGGCACAAACACACAGTCTTAAAGAGCCGGCACTGGCAGAACGCGCAGAAGTCGCAGCAAACGTTGCCGGGAGCTTTGCAGCTTCCCCAGAGCGGGACGCAGTTCGGCGGAGGAGGCGGGCGTTTCCTCACAAACTTATTCTGACAGAAACAAAAGAAAATAACAGCAGAGCTCAGATTTAATCTGACACCAGTCACAAAATATCTCCGTTTTACTCCACTGGTCGAACCACAGAGACGCTGAGGAAGACAGAGGAGACTAAACATTATAAATCATTTAACAAATTCAGCAAACAGAATAGTGCAGTTCAATGACGTGATATTAGAAATAAAATGTGCAAAAAAACCCAGAGAGAGAGAGAGAGAGAGATAGAGATAGAGATAGAGAGAGAGAGATATTAGAAATAAAATGTGCAAAAAAACCCAGAGAGAGAGAGACATCAGACATAATCAGTAAAACAGACTCTTAATTTAAAATCATAAATTCATTGTTTACACTGCAAAAACACAAAATCTTACCAAATATTTATTTTTTTACTTTCTAGTAAAATATTTTAGTATGAAGTTTATTTAATATAATGTTAATATGAAGTTATATTTCCACTGACAGATTATTTCTCTGATAATATGAAAAAATGTTTTGTTATAAGTGAAATAATCTGCCAGTCCCTTTTTATCAATATTCAATCATTATTTACAGAAAACAGGCTCCAAAGTCTTGCTGATAAGTTAGTTGTAAGTTAGTTGAATTTTATTTTAAGTGTATTTCGCTATTTTCACTAACATCTCTGTTTTTGCAGTGTTCCAGCTGCACCAACCTTTTTCTGCTTCTTTGCTTTTTCTTTCTTCTTGGAGGATTTGTTCAGCTCTGAAACAGAACATGAAGCTTAAATATGTTGTATTATCGCCTCTGGTTCATATTATAATAACTGGCTTTGGCTTTTATTATGAAAAATCATCACAAAGGATAATATGCTTCAGACACACTGAATCGTAATGAAGATGCAAACACTGAGTTCATATTTACCCACAATAACAACAGGAGGCGGGTCGATCTGCAGGCTGTGAGACAGAGCGTTGGACGCAGCGACCCTATTGGTGGACAGCCTGTCATCAGGGATCATGTGGGCTGAGCCAAGGCAGCACTGCGTTAGCGCGAGGACGCAACAGCCCAGCGGCAGGAAGGTCTGCATCGTTCTCTGGAAGCAAAGGACAAACACATCAACAAGTTTTCTTTCAACAAGGCTTAAGCGGCAACGGCAACTCCTGGAGAGACGGACGACACAGCAACATGACCGCACTTCTTTATACTTCCTTACATCAGGTTAGGATTAGTCCATGGCCTAATCAAAACCAGGGTTTCCCCCAGAGTAATATAAGCCTGGTGGCTCGCCATGCTTTACTAGCCACCCCGCCAGGCTAAGAGTTGCTTGTTTATGTTATTAGGAAAATAATAATAATAAAAAAAATGCTTAATTTCTTTTCTTTTTTTCTTTGCCGGATTGCAAGTGCCTCTGTTGCTGTGAGCGCTTCACTGGTGGAGCAGATTTATTCCTGAAAGATGAGTTTTTAACAGGTTTATAGTTCATGCATTTAAAGCCAGCAGTGAGCGGACCAGCCACGCTGCTGCTTGATCTCTGAAGTTTACCTCAGAGCAGATCGACTCCTTTCACTAAAACTGGACACAGGCTGACCTGATGGATATTTATATCAACCACTGTGAGGAATTATGATTCTTTAGAGAACTCCACATCAAGGTAAGAGTTTAAAACGAACCGCGTAGCTCTGGTTGAGCAGCTCAATGTGAACCGCAGGAATAACTTGTAGTCGCTTTCAGAGGAGTTGAGGAGCGCTGAGAATGATTTATCTTTATGAACAAAGAATTATGCGGCGTTTCCACCTCAACACGCTGCCCAGCGTGTGGCGCTGTCTGCCCTGTAAAGTTCATGTCTGTGTTCCCAGTTGGTCGGAGCGTATATAATATAAAACCAGTACTTCACACTGGTTTTATATTATGTTATTATTATCTTATTATTTTTCCGGTTACATGATGAATCAAACCATATCAAATTCTTTGTCCACTTAGTCAGAGTTAATGAGCGCGGCTGCAGGAAGATCTGAGAAACTCGTCCCTTAAACACGACCAACCAAAACAGTTTCTGTGATTCTTATTAAAACTCAACAGACAGAAATGCAACAGCTGCTAAAGCCACATTAGCAGCATTGAATTAAATCTCCTGTTTGTTGCTCAGTGCAGCAGGTTTAACTCATCCTGCAGGGCTGGTCCAAGGCTGTATGAGGCCTGGGGCAGAATCTGACTGAGGGGCCCCATCAGCAGCTCTAACAGCTTCTGTGTTGGATTTAATCTGGGAGAGGAGGAGGAGTTTAACTGGCCAAACTAAAAACAATCAGTTATAATCCAGTTTACTAATTTGTATTTTTGGGCAAACACCTCAAACTCAAAGATTAAACTCACAACATCAGATTGTTGCTATGGTAACAAAACAATCTAACTGTGAATATTGTTCTTTGAACTTTTACAAAGTAAACCTACCAGCTCCTTAAAATATTAGAAATAAATGTTAAACAATTTAAAATATTTTCATTTAAGTTGAAACCATTAAATCAAATTCAGCAGAATTGATCATCTCAATAAATAAATGTTACATTCATGTATCTATGTTAAAATATTAGCATTTACGGCCCCTGAAGCCCTGGGGGCCCGAAGGAGCCGCTGACTTAATTTGGATTAAAGAAGTGCAAATAATTGATGTTTATTTTAATTGTATTTTTTGATTTATTGTTTTTAAGACTAGTTGTGGGTTTAGATAGAGTTTCACTGGGGATGTTTTCCCATAACATATAATTACCCAGTAATATTTTTACATTTTCTGTCTATTTAGCATCTTTTAAAACAAAAACATGGCGGACCGCCAGGCAGACAGGTTTACTGGGGGAAACCCTGAAAACCTGTCACTTTAAATCCAACTGAGCAGCTGGCCACGCTCCCAGGCCCCATTACCATCATTAATAAAAATAAATGTTTTTAATGTTTTAACATTTTTCAATAAGACAAAACATAACAGAAAAATAAAGGTGTTTAAATCCCTTTGGAGTTTTCCTTCCTGCAGGTTTTCATCACACAGCAGATTGAAGCTTTTCATTTATTTTCAGTAGAGGTGTGCCGATCGACCGATCACCGATTATAATCGGCCAATTTCCGTGAATTCCCGCTGTCAGACTGCCATTAATCAGCTAGCCAATCAGAACCAGCGTTAGTCAGATAGCCAATCAGAACCAGCGTTAATCAGATAGCCAATCAGAACCAGCGTTAATCTTGATTCAGTAACTCATGATTGTTTATTTTGATGCTTTTGGCTTTAATGATTGTTTCCTTTTCTTCTTGACATTATTTGATATCTTGTGTTGTGAGATTTATTTGGCTCCTGTATAATTTATGGCTGAGAGCCTTACTGTTAAATATTATTGTACTGATTGCAGGTTTTTCAGTCCGTTTGACTGAACAGCTGCTGTTTTGTGCCTGCAAGTATTTTGCATGTTTTATGTCTAAATTAAGTGAATTTATTACCAGAACATTTTTCCATTTTGCCAGATCACATAGTAGCATTTATACCTCAAGCAAAACCTTAACAGGCGATTCTGATCGCTGATGGGAATCAGCAGGAAGTAACCTGATTGGATCGTCCCTAATTATTATAGAAATATTCTCTGAGCTGCTGCCAATTTTTGTTTTCACAGAAATCATTCCTGACTTATTCTTAAGGCTGATATTAAATATTATTGACAACTGATATTCACTAATATTATATAATCTTTGACTTCAGCACTATGAATAAATTATTTCTGCTTCTCTTAAACATCATCTACCTGTGCTAATGTCACATGACCCCCCCATCGCCATGGAGACATGAACAGGGTCGTTACCCGGGCTGATGAAGGTAAAACCTGCTGCCTTCTCTGGCAGCGCAGCAGATCAAGAGGTTCTGAATCTGCTGCAGGATTTACGGTGGGATCTCTGACCGGTGGCAGAGACCCTGACCTTAACCCCTGACCTCTGACCCATCACTCCGAAGATGAAAACTTTTATAAATGATGAGACAGGAGGAGCTGCAGAAACATTCAGACATCTGGACTTCATTCCTGCTGCAGCCGCAGATCGGCTCACAGCAAAAAGAAAGATGCTTTAGAAATAATGAGATCCCTTAGATCTACTCTGGGTCAGACAGATTTTACTGAAGCACTGATCTCAATCCTGCTTCAAACGGAGCCTGAACAAACTCAGCCGGCCAACCGGGCTTCACTTCTGAAATAAATCTGAGATTTTCTGTTCTCTTTGCAGTCTTATTATTTTAAGAGTTGCTGGTTTATTAGCAACACATGAGCTGCACATGTTCTGTTTGCCAGAAAATGTTTTCATCCTGCAGCTGTCAGATTCAAATTGCTCCATATTTATTCCATCAATGTGTGAAACAGAAAATTATGACAAAATGTTGCTAAATTGGAGGCTTGACAGGATGACAAGCAACAAAAATAATGATTTCAGCCCAGAGAGAAAAAGCTTTTCATCCTGGAACAAACAAGGAACACATTGTCTGATTCACATCAGAAAACATGAAGACAATAATAAACATATTCATATTTATGCACTTCACCAAAGATTTCAGCAACATGCACATAATAACAGAGAGAAAGAGAAAAACATGTTTGTGCTTTGTCAGTTTGGAAATCTGATTTTAGATGAACAACTAAAATATGAAGCAATCAAAAGTGGGATCATCTTTTTATTTGATCTATTCCTGCAAACTCAGAAAATGTAAACATTTCTTAAAGTTGTACTTTTTTCTGTTTTCTCCACATTTTACTGTAGCAGATGAATAAAAAACTAAATATTTTATTTCTGCATCTATACCAAACATCCTCTCACTGCAGCTCTAAAAGACAACAGAGACTTTTGGATTGTGGGAAATGTAGTTAAATGTCTAACAGTTCCAAAAAGAGAAACTTTTATCTGACCTGATGGATCTCAGAGAGAATCGAGTTAAATATCAAATTCTTGGAGATGCAGTTTTGAGTTTTGAAACAGATGGAATATAAATACCCATCACAAGATTTTTTATTCATAAAATAGTTTAAAAAGTATGCATTATTTCCCTTTTCCACTTCTTGATTATTTGCTCTACTTGCTGTTATTCTAGAACATTATGGGAATAAAACACTGTAGATACTGTTGGCCATGTCGATCCTAACAGATATTTGCACAACATTAAACTTTGGATCTGATGCTCTCAGAAACCTTTTGGCCAGAAAACACTGAGAGCTGTTTTTTGTTTTTTATTTTTTTGTATTTTCAGAAATAAAAACACTGATTTCCAGTTTGAATCTTCAACTCAGTGAGTTTTCAGATGTGTTTCACTGTGACCTGCTTCCAGTAATCTCAAAATTAAAGACAAAAATGAAACGATATATAAGAAACAGTCAGATTGTTTTCTTGTTTTAAAATAATCACCTGTTTGAATCAGATTGTGTGAAACATGAACTCCCATCCTGTGTGAAGTGACCGGGTTTGTAACTTCAAACTGATTTATTTCTCTGTTTCCATCCGGCTGGTGTGATGCCAGAAAAGTGTTTTCATTGCAGTTTTACAAAATAGATTCAATACGGCCAGAAAAACCACGTCATCCAAGCACAAAAACCTTTTCTCAAAAAACCTGTGTTTTTTTTTTGTTTTTTCAAAAATGGCTTGTTTTTATTAAATGACTATATTTTTTTAATTTTCAATTTGCACAATTTTATTGTAATGGACACACAACTGGTGGTGGAGTCATTCAAAACAGGGAGAAGTCGTTAGCCTAGCTTTTCCACAAACAGATTCTGATAAAAACCTAGCAGCACAAGAAAGTCGTGTTTTCTGAAGGCCGTAGCTCTGTGTCAGCTCAGACGTTATGAAACTAGAAGCTGCTCTGTAGACGACTGAAGGACAAATATCTGAAAGTCAGAGACCTGACAGTGGTAAGGCAGCTTATACTAATGAAACGTAGCATATTAATTTAACCGTGCTGAACTTATAGACGTGAAAAAGTCATCAGGCTGTGACTGTATGTGGAAAAAGCAGCTGAAACATTTGGAAGCTGTTTCAGCTGCGCTGCAAACATCAAGCAGGAATGTTGGAAGCAGCGTCCGTCTGTCAGAAAGCACCTGACAGCACCTTGACCTGCATCTGGTTGGACTTAAAGCTTCACGTCTGGCACACAACCCTGAGGCACTCCACTCTAAAGTGGGTGGTTACATTTGGAAGCCAAATGATTTAAAGACATAACTGCTTGGAAAGATGACTAAAAATATTTACAGATGTGAGAAAATAATGGAGCGTAAGAGGCAGAGCTTTGTGAAGCTCTCTAGAAGACATCTTTAACGTTAGATCAGAGTTTAACGATAAATCGCAGCATTTAACGTTAGATCAGAGTTTAACGATAAATCGCAGCATTTAACGTTAGATCAGAGTTTAACGATAAATCAGCATT
>NW_006800451.1:204125-209126 GCF_000485575.1 Poecilia formosa | reverse complement strand
CAAACATAACAGATTAATTTAACCGTGCTGAACTTATAGACGTGAAAAAGTCATCAGGCTGGGACTGTATGTGGAAAAAGCAGCTGAAACATTTGGAAGCTGTTTCAGCTGCGCTGCAAACATCAAGCAGGAATGTTGGAAGCAGCGTCCGTCTGTCTGTCTGTCAGAAAGCACCTGACAGCACCTTGACCTGCATCTGGTTGGACTTAAAGCTTCACGTCTGGCACACAACCCTGAGGCACTCCACTCTAAAGTGGGTGGTTACATTTGGAAGCCAAATGATTTAAAGACATAACTGCTTGGAAAGATGACTAAAAATATTTACAGATGTGAGAAAATAATGGAGCGTAAGAGGCAGAGCTTTGTGAAGCTCTCTGGAAAACATCTGAGGCGTTTCAGTTCAGCGAAGCATCACGGCATTTAACGTTAATTCAGAGTTTAACGATAAATCAAACTTTTATGTTAAATCAGAGTTTTTCGTTACATTGCTGTAGGAATGCGTGATATAAATGGTTTACGGTAGAAACTATATGAATTTGACCCATGACAGCGATCTGCAGTCTGCCAGCAAACTTGCTTGTTGATGACGCAACCGGCTAGCATCCAAACAGAGCGGCAGGAAGCAGCGTGGCTCACAGCACAAAGGAAGAGCTCCTTAAAAGGGCAGATGCAAGACATAAGTTATTTGGACCTGGTTCGGATTTGATCTCCTGCGGTCTCAGCAGCGCTCAGGATGAGCGCAGCAGATGTCACGGTCAGACAGAGGGGAAGCGGCGTGTGGCGGCGTGAAACCTGACGGTCTCTCCGAAACCATAAAAAACCTTGTAAAACACACAGCGCGACTCTGCAGGACCGCTCACACTTGAGAAACTTGTGGGGTTTAAATGACTCTGTCTCTTCAGACGGTGGGACGGCTGAACGATCAGACCAGAAGCAGAAAAATGTAACCTGCAAACTGAGTGGAAGATAGGAAATGATTTGTTTTCCCATCAACAGCATGAGCTTTGATAGCAGCAATGCAGCCGAACACAACCTGTCACAACACTGGCAGAGAAGGACTCATCGCTGACATGTATACGTTTCGTTTATGTATTTAACTTTGATTTAACCAGGAAGATTATCAGAGATTATCGCCACGTCTCCCTTAAAAAGAGATTTTTTAAGACAATGACAGGCAGCAACGTAAAACTTAACATTTACAAACATAAATAAGATCCACAGAAACCATGGAGTGTTGACGAGTTTTAACTCACATTACACTCAGTTAGCATGTGATCTTTTTCTTGGTAAGTTTTACACAAATTATATTGTGATATGAATTTCATGCCATATCGCACATCGCAGCGCTTTACGTTACATCCCAGTTTCATGGTACTGTTGTTGATTTTTATCCGAGTAATCATCAGAATAATCTCACAGGTAAAACTGCATTCTGTAATAATAAAATTCACTGCTTGTGTTACTAAGTTTATGTTTGTAATTACTTACTAGCTGAGTCCTTTTAGCACACATTCTGCTCAACGTTCTAGAAATTAAATCAAAATATGGGGATTTTTCTTAACATTCTGCTGCAGCAAAACACTGGAACAAACTTCAGCAAGTATTCCAGCTTTTTATGAATAGAAACCAACCCCTAACACAAACCGACCCCTGACCCCTGACCCCTGGCCCTATTGGTAGCAATGAACCCAGGTAAAATGGTGTGAAAGCTGCCTGGGTAACCGAACGCTAAGTGTTCCTCTGGGACTCGCTGCAGAGAGGAAACATGGAGAAGGCCTGCATCGTTTTATTTCTGGTTCCACTTAAAACGATGGGCGACCCCCGGGGTCCCGGCACGCCGGGCCGGCTGCTCCCCGCACACCCAAACATGATTTAACAAATGAAACAACAGAAAGCTCAGAGCAGTCAGTAAAGTGTGAGCAGATGTTGCAGCGGCGGCTCAGGGTTCAGTCAGAGGAACGAGAGGAAATACAATCAGATCATTCTAAGTAAATACTAAAATAATTATGTACAGTAGAAGATAAATCATAATAATAATAAAATGGTCTTCATGCAAAACAATACATGGTGGAGGCAGCGTCATGCTGTGGGGATTTATTTATTAATTACCTTCCAGCCTGAACATAATGGTTCAAATCAACACAAATCCACATTCACAATGGCCTAGTCAAAGTCACATTCTGTAAAAACACACAGAGAAAATCATGAACGATTGTGTTTCCACTTGATCATTTATGTTTTACCAAATAAAACCTGACAGGACGTCGGTAAGCGAAACTTAAAAACCTTCAATAAAATAATGATCATGTGAACCAAACTGAAAAATAAAACTCAGAAAAGATTTAAAGCTCAGAAACAGCTGATGTATAAAATGTTATGCTAATCAGTTTTTACAGCCAGAATTAAAACGCTGAAATATGAAAACATTTCTTCTAAATCTCAACATCAGTTCTGCAAAAACACTAAATCTTCCCAATTATTTATGTTCTTAGAGCAAATATTTTAGTTCACTTTTTATAAGATAAAACTTCCATCTCATCAGTTGGCTGATAATAATAATAATCCCTGAATATGGATGAAAAAGGTCCACATCCACTGACATTATTTCATTTATGACACATGAAAAATGTTTGCAATAACTGAAATAATCTGACACTTTTGATCAATGTTAAGGAATTTTTGACTTAAAAAAAGATCCTATATTTTGCTGAAAAGTTATTTACAAATTAGTTTTAAGTGAAACGAAATAAGATATTCGCTCTAAGATTCTTGGAACGAATCTACATGTTTATCTAGTATTAAAAGGTAAAAAAATATTACTGTGCCAAATCTTCACATGATGTTTATAATAATAATAAAAATGTATATTCATTTGGCTACAATTAATAGGAAAATGTGGGTCAAAGCGGTAAACAGGAAACTTTAACTCTCCTGTTATGTAGCAGGTCAAATTGACCCGTTTTAAAGTTTAAACATTTTTTAAAAATAGTTGGGTTTTTTTTGCATGAAACTTTTTCTATTTGTCTTAACTCTATGTATAAATTGAAAATGTATTCATTTTACACATCTGCAACCCCCCCTGCGTCTGCTTGTGACATCGATACTGTTCGGGTCAATTTGACCCGGCAGTCAAGTTAAAGTGCAAAAAAAGATTAAAAATGTCCAATTCTGTGTTTCCTTGCAGATATGAACCATATATCACCACACACACACACACACACACACACACACAAGCCCACTTTCTCCCTGCTCTCTTTACTCCACTATGAAATGTTTCAACTTTAGACGGGAACCTTTTGTGTTCCCGTGGTCAAACTCCACCCACACCGAGTGACACTCAGTGGAACTGGAGGAAAACATAAACACTCATTTATCTTGATTTTAATCGGTGGGTCAATTTGACCCGGAACAGTATGTTTGTCTCAAGTTCAATTATAAAGATCACCCTTTGAAAAAATATTTTAAATGTAATATACATTTTTTACCAAAGATCAATTTCAAGGAAATTATTGTTTTTTTGTGTCTAGGTTTGTTTCAGTGGACATAAAAAATGTAAATTCAATTTTTTATGTCCAAATGAGTAATTGAGTAACTTGTCGTCATTAATCCTTAATTTCTGAGAAATAAAAAAACATAATTGCACAAATATTGATTGAAATGGTTATTATTGGAGTTAATAATCAGATACAAAAATGTTTTGGAGGAATTTTTAGGTTTTTGACACCATAGCATGATAAAACGCTCCCCGGGTCCAACTGACCCACGAACATTATTACCTCAGAAACGAACAAAACAGGAAACTTTAAATATGTTTTATAATAAATAAAGCAAACAAAAACTGGAACTTTTTACAGTTTGGAGGTAAATGTTTTATTAAATTAACAAGGTTCAGCCCAGGAAACGTGAAAACCTTCCAAATTATTTAAATCCAAACAAAGATAAAGATTTCATAAAAACAAGAGAAACAGGTTTATCTTTCTCTGTGTCTCTGATGATCCGTTTCACATCCAACCAGAAACTGTTTAATGATCCGGTTATGATCCGGTTACGATCCGGTAAAGCCTGGCTTTCCCTGCGCAAATATCTGCAGGACAAAACCTGTGCAAAAACATTATTTAAGGTTTTATTCTCATAATCATATTAAAGAGAAACTACAAGCAGAAACTTGTTTCTCCCATTTGCAGCTTTAATGCATCTCTTCTACCAACTCTGGAAAACGCAGCTTTTCCTGTTTTTTTTATTTTTATAAAAACACGTTAAAGTTACAGGAAATATGTGTTTTAATAAAGCAGGACGGGAGCGGCCGCAGCGTTCAGCCTCAAGATGCTTTGAATGTTTTCTACACTGATCAGATTAAATAAAAGCATAAAAACATGAAACTCGTGGGTTAAAGGTCAGCAACCGTTTTACTCACGTTTACCAGAAATTCTGTCAAAATCGGTTTCATGATGATTTTAAAATTATTCTACAAAATAAAGATTAATTTGACTTAAAAATAGTTTGATAGTGTTTTGATTTATAACACAGGATTTAAGTTGCTGAGAAATGATTTGTTGCTAAAGGGGATTTTTCTTTAAAATATAAAACAAAGAAAGAAACAGAAAATTTAAGATTTGAGGAAAAAGATTTAAATATAATAATAGCAATATTAATCCTATGAAAAATCAACTTAATTACCAAATAAATAAAGCTTCCAAGATATTTAGGCTTCCATCAAAATAACTCCATATTTCTGTTCTGATCAGCATATTTTATGACCTTTAGATGTTTTTCTAAATTCATATTATAGCAGTAATAATAATTATTATAATTAGAGTCATTGGGGAAACTGCATAAAAAAAACCGAATCAGAACGAGCCGAAATAATTGGCTGCTTTTATCGAACAGGAAGTTATTTTTCATTGATAAAGTTTTTCCTGAAACCAGAAAAGTTTGAACCGGACCGGAGCGGGTTGAACCGGACCGGAGCGGGTTGAACCGGACCGGAGCGGGTTGAACCGG
>NW_006800451.1:196800-203212 GCF_000485575.1 Poecilia formosa | reverse complement strand
CGGACCGGAGCGGGTTCAGTCGGACCGTCACATTATTTTTAATTCCGTAAATAAACACTAACAGATGAAACGTTCCCGCTGGAGCCTTTCTGAATTATATCTATATATTCAGAGGTTTTACAGCCTGCAGCTCGTTGGATTATCAGTGAGTTTTTCCTGTCGTAATCAGATTATAACGTTGGGATTATTAGTCAGATTGTTACGATCTTTTCAGTTTTATTCTGTTATGAATTTAAACAAAAAGCTGCTGGTTGTTTCTTCCTGCTAACTGGAGCCAAACTGGAAACTAATTCGGATCATTTTGTTGCTTCGTTTCGCTTCTATTCAGGTTTCACCATCAGCAGGAGCCCAGTTCCTGATCCGGTTGGTTCCGATCCGGATTCTAATGACCAGGACCAGGTCTGTGTTCTCATTCTACCTCCCTGTTGACCAACTCAAAAATCAGGATCCGTTTCTTGTCGTTTCATTTCGGTTTTAGATTAACTGAACCAGCTTTAGTCAAACCGGACCTCGGCGGTTCTAACCGGACCTCTGTGGTTCTAACCGGACCTCTGTGGTTCTAACCGGACCTCGGCGGTTCTAACCGGACCTCTGTGGTTCTAACCGGACCTCGGCGGTTCTAACCGGACCTCGGCGGTTCTAACCGGACCTCGGCGGGCTTGGCCGTCCTCCAGCCTGGGTCTCTCGGCTCCATCCTGGAAAGCGGGTCGCTCTCCTACCTGAGGATCCTGACGGGACGCGGCGCTCTCTGCTCTTCTGATTCCTTCCCTGTTTTCTCTCCCGTTTCCTCTTCGGCTGATTCGAGTCTTTCTTCGCTTCGTTTCAGATTTTTTCCTCTCTTCTTGTTTCTCCGTCTGTCAAAGTTTTCCCCTCATCCAGATCTTCTTGTTCCCGCTGCTTCGTTCCTGTTCAGTTGGACTACCTTTCCCTGCGTTGGAGCTTCACACGATGAAGATATACTGGGAGGTTTGGCCCGGAGGCGGGACCAGCGCTGCTGAGGTTTAGGGGATGGAAAAGGTCAGATCCTCTGGATGGACACATAAATGTGAACCAGACCCTCCACTGAGCGAACCCATTACCACCACGGCTGAACGCTACTGTATTTCAGAGGCCAGAGCCGCTTCGCCATGAAAGCTTTCATCTGTCAAGCAGCCATGTTGGTTTTCATACAGCGACGCGTCAGGCGGGTTAACGGCCCAACAGCTGCCAGACGTCCCTATAAACAAACTGGAAAATTATTTCTAGTTTTCAAAAGATCGGACTCCAATCAGAGCAGGAGATCCAAAACAAACGAAACAGGCGGCTGCTTCCGGCTTCTGGAGAAGTTCAGGTGAGCAGGAATATATCTGGGATAAAAAACTTAAAAAGTGAGAGAAATAACAGGGATGGAGACCCAGACCAGGTCTGAGACCGAATGCTACGATTTAGAAACACCACAAAGTGAAAAACATTTATGGAAAAACTGTAAATTACTCAACCAGAAACACTTCCTGGAGTTAAACTAATAACTGTCATGATAAGCTGTCACAACAAGAAAACACCCAGTTAATGGCACAATGATTTAAAATGAGCTCAATCAATTCCTTTCTGATTATTAACATTTTAAAGAACAATTAATTCATGGTTTGGTTGTTTTGCCTCACAAACGTCTCGACCCAAAAACAGTTCCAGCCGATGAAAACATCAGGTTTTAGGGACGATTCATTCAGGTGTTTTCTGCCGATTCCCATCACCCATGAGGGCCGATCACTGCCCACCACCTGCATCGCCTGTTAAGGTTTTGCTTGAGGTATAAATGCTACTATGTGATCTGGCAAAATGGAAAAATGTTCTGGTAATAAATTCACTTAATTTAGACATAAAACATGCTAAATACTTGCAGGCACAAAACAGCAGCTGTTCAGTCAAACGGACTGAAAAACCTGCAATCAGTACAATAATATTTAACAGTAAGGCTCTCAGCCATAAATTATACAGGAGCCAAATAAATCTCACAACACAGATATGAAATAATGTCAAGAAGAAAAGGAAACAATCATTAAAGCATCAAAATAAACAATCATGAGTTACTGAATCAAGACTAACGCTGGTTCTGATTGGCTAGCTGATTAACGCTGGTTCTGATTAATGGCAGTCGACATCGGGAGCAGAACCAGAACCAGAGTCTCACTCCGCAGCTCCAAGACTTAAGCTGCTGTACCTGCTGTCTGGTCGCTTTTTTCCTGCATTGAGCCTCGATGTAGCCAAACTCTGTCAAGTTCTTGTTTTTAAATGCCATATTAGATTCGTTGTATTGATGCGTTGTGACGCGCTTCACCTGGAGGTAATTTTCTGTCGCAACTCGCAAACGTCCCCATTCACTCTCTGAGCGTTATAGTTCCTCACTACAGGATTTGTTGCTGCGCAGTGAGAAGGAAAGAGGAGAGCAGCTGCAGGCAGGCTGTGAAGTGATACAGGTGATCGGTTTAGTGATCGGCAACAAGAGACGGTGATCGATCACTGATCATACACTTTTACACGGAAATTGGCCGATTATGATCGGTGATCGATCAATCGGCACACCTCTTAACAGTTTACTTTGTAAAAGTAAACGTCACGTGACGTTACATAGTGAGTTTGTTTTTATTGTTATTATATAAACATATACAATCAGCTCCATAGAGGTTCTGTAATGTCCACATTATAAGATCACAGAACCAACAGTCAACAGAGCCGAACAACTGGGAAAGAGAAAATAAATAAATGAATAAAGACATAAATGGTACATAACAAAATGAAAAATAAAACATAAAACAGGGCAGTATATTAAAGTAAGAAAGTTTTCAAAAAATTGGACAACTTAAACGCATATTTTGAGTTTACTAGATATAAAGATTTATAAAACAAGTTTAAATCATTCATCCACTGTCTAAAGTTAGGAATGGTTTTAGAAAAGCAACATTTGTGTATATGAAATTTAGCTAACAATAAAACATTATTTATTCCATAGTCAATGAAGTGATCACTGATAAAAACACCAAATTTAACATCTTGTATGGTTATATCTGCTAAATGTATACCATGGCTGAGAATAAACTGATGCAGATGTTGGCAAAAAGACTGAACCACTTCACATGAAAAACAGGTGATTCAAATCTTCAGTAACTTTTTCACAGAATCCACATCCATTTTAAACCTGGGTCTCAGGAAGTTGTTATTTTGATAACTTGTTTAAAATTTTAAATTGCATGTCTTTTATTTTGGAAGGAAGTGGAAAACATAAATATTTTGATCTAATCTTTTTGGTTTGTTCTGTGTTAAAGTCTCTAAGGATATACTCTCTTTTAAGCACATCCATGGCACAATAACTGGATAAACAGCTTCTTATAAACTTATTATTGCATTTGACATCACAAAAATCAACATTTTCAATCAAAAGAGTCCTTAAACGAGGTCAAACCTCAGAATACATTAAATATTGTGTGAAAGGTTGGAGTAAGGGCTAGTGAGGTCTCGCATGTCTCTTTTATCATCTATGGCGTTTTTCCTTTGCCTTCCTGGAGTGAAGTTGTGAGAAAGGATCCATTTTAAGTTTTGTTCTCGTTAAATCGTAAACCTCTTTTTTAACTGGAGGAAACTCCGCTGAGATTCCTGGTTTTCTCTGAAATGCCAAGCATGTTAGAGAAAAGACATTTTCTTTCCAGAAGCTTAGATTAGACATATTTATGTCCAGTTTCTGAACCAACCCAACCGTCGGATGATGCATGTGACAGAAATGCTGAATCTGTAGAGAACTTGCTCCCAGAGGAGTCGTCCGTCTTCCATCCTGATGTTAACATAACTGGGAAAAATAATGAACAGGAACCCTCATGAAAGAACAGACAAGAGCTGCAGCCTTGACCTTTGACCCAGGAATCTGATCTGTTCTCTGCATCTCACGTTACCTCTTCAAGTGCCAGAATGAAGTCGCTTCCAGAAAAAACCCAAGAAGCCTCTCGGCAGCAGCAGACAGTCCGGATATGTTCAGCTCTGGGGCCTTCAGATGAAACGGACCAATCAGACGGCTCTCTGGTTCTGGTAGCAGAACCAGGCTGTGATTTAAAACCAACAATGCCAGTTTTATAGAGGTATGCCTCACTTTTTATCTCCTGATGGACTTTAAAGCTCCAAGCTTGATGTCAGAGTTGGTCAGATTTACGAAGCGTCAGAGGAAACTTTCTGCAAAGCTACGACAGAGCCAGCACCTGTTCTGCACGTACGAATAAATATGGATTATAGGTTTTAAGAAGGACAGCCCAAAACAATTTGAGTTTCAGATGTTTCAATGTGGAATGTAACGTCATAAAAGGCAAATCCCTGAACGCAGAAATAAAACCTGCAGCCTTTTTGAGTTTTTGCAGGTTATGAAGACGCCAGACTCACATGGAGCAACAAGGAAACGTTCATTTCACCCAAAGCTGTATTGAAACCAACTGCATTAGTTTCTCAGCATAAAGCCCAGTTCACACTAAACGATTTTCTGCCCTGATTTTGCCTTTACGACAATCTTAGAACGTTCTGCATTCTAAGATTGCCGCATGCGATAATCGTAACCGATCATCCTGTAGCGTGTTATGACTGATCGGGTCCAGCAGGACATCGGGACCGGTTCCATCTGAAATCGGACTATTCAACATGTTGTCTTAGCCGATTGTCGCAGCCTGTGGTTTCCCCCCGAATGGGAGCGAGAGGATTCCCCTCCTGCTTTCTGACGGGAAAACACGAAGGGAATCCCAAACTGCTGACACGGCGCAACCCGAAGTCCAGCAGACATTGGAGATGATATGTGGAAACAACATTAATGTTTATTCAACATTTCGTGCAAAGAATATAGAAATAAATGACAAGGAGAGGAGCCAAATTCTACCGCAGCTGATAAACCCGGTAGGTTTTCAGCTGTTCATCATTAATGTAACATAAATGGGTTCTAATGATTTTCATTCAGTCGGGACTTGATGCTGACTCGTAAAACATTGATTAATGCCTGGCTTTAGAATTGGTTAACTGGACTTGTAGCCATTATTTTGTGCCCATTGTTCTCAATGTAACTGTAAACATTAAAACAGGAAACACTAATTAACCGATGAAGTTTAAAGAAACCACAGAACAGAAAATAATCTAAACACACAAATGGCAAAGACTAAAAAACGTAACTCGCCTCCATAGCGTTGTGCAGCAAATAAAACCGCTGGGTGTTGTTGAGAAAATAAATTTAAAATAAGCTAGTTTTAAAACTTAACATGTCTTGATTCAAATGACCTAATTGTGGTTTTGAAATTAGTAATGTATTCTGACTTTTTGACCTTTAAGTTACCTGTAGTTACAGCAGATGGTTTGCTAGGATCGTTTGAACTGCCTTTTGTCTGTGAGAAAACAATACAGTAGAAGTTGTAGCTTTTCACACTCATCTGTGAAGGGCCGTAAACACGGCAGGGGTTTCTGGCTTCAGATAGAGGGTCAGAGATAGCTCCTGGTTGGAGGAGCAAAGATACGCCTTATTTGAATAAATTAAATACAAGAGGATAAAACTTTCTACACAGAAGTAACACATTAGATTTGCTCTTGCAACTCTCCAAAGATGTCTTTGCACGTCTTTGCTTTTCTTTCTTTCCTTCTTTCCATTTATGTCAGGTAAATGAATGTATGTCTTCGTTGTTCTGCAGTTTCTGGTGTAAGTTTATGCATTGTCTTATATTGGATTAAACTCTGTAATTCTGTGACGTCAACACGCATTGTTGTTTCCTTGTGGCTACACGTGGCCCGCCGAGAGGACCTGGGATCTAAAGGAAGAGAGAGCCAGACTTTTTTCCAAAGTTAACTATTTTAGATATTCTTCCTTAACAGTGTCCACGTTTTTATCCAACGCCTTTTCTTTTTGTTACATCTTTTCTGTTTAAAACAAGCTACAAACTGTCGCTGCTGCTTCTACGCGGTCAGACGTGGTTGTTTACTCTAAATTTTCGTGATATCCTGGGTTTTTACTGTATTTTCTGTCTGGAATCTGAACGTCGGTGAGAAATCAGTTCGTGGCAGGTGTGTTGCTCTTGCCGTGTGGCTGAACGCCACACACTGCACGATCGGGCCGATCGACGCGTTACCTACGATTTGGTCGGCCAGTGTGTGTGTGGCCTCTCAGGTTTTGAAAATCGGCCGACAAATCTGAAATCGCGTAGTGTGAACTGGGCAGTCAAACCAAAACAGAAGTAGTTTCTGTTCTATGGATTTTATTGATTCACTTCCACCATTATTTAATGTTCTGTGATGTTTAGTTATCAATCTGACAAATATTTACAACAGGAGGCCAACGGTGCTGAACTGATCAGAGGATCTGAAACACTGAATAGAGCCAAATCCAGTGGAAAAACAGAGTCATCTATTCAGCATTTTATTATTA
>NW_006800451.1:178782-196091 GCF_000485575.1 Poecilia formosa | reverse complement strand
AGGCGGACCGGAGTCGGGTTCAGGCGGACCGGAGTCGGGTTCAGGCGGACCGGAGTCGGGTTCAGGCGGACCAGACTGATTTTGATCCCTCTGCCATATTCTGTTGTTTATTTTCACCTGGTTGCCATGGTAGCCGTCGCCTCCGCAGAAGTTGCCAGCCTTTAAGCTCAGCCAGGCTGAGGTTAAATGCTAACACCTGAAGCCTCCTGTGGTTTTAACAGATGGGGCAACTGGACCCAACAAGCGATTTCCCAAACAGGTCACATTGGCCCCATCTGTGCTTTTATGAGTGTTTTTGTGTGTTTTCAGGAACTGACGGTCTGACGGGACAGCGCCCCCCGCTGCTCTTGATGCAGCTAGCAGAGCTAAATGCCAGACAGTTGAGTGCATTTCATTTAGTCATTTGGAAGCAGGAAGGCATAATTAGGCTTTTCCCCGAGACTCCAGATGGTTCTCTGCTCATAAAATGTTCCGTAATAGCTCCCAGGGATTATATTAGAGAACAAATTAGACTTTTGTACTATAAAGTGCTGTAATAAATGCTACACAGTATTGCCAATCTCTGTTCTTCCTGGTTAAACGGAGGTTACAAAAAAATCATAAATAATTGTATGTTATTGCAGTAAAATGCAACCGTGTGAATCCACAGTGTTCAGAGTTCATATCCCGGAGCCAATCCTAGAAAACATTCAGTGAACGTTGCCTTTAACTCTCCACGCCTCGTAGTCGCCGTCTGTTTTCTCTGTGGGTTGAAGTGGCATTTCTGTCAACACCATGCAGCTTCGGCCGTCAGTCCTGCTGCGACAGGGCCGGAGCGGAGCCGTCCGCCTGGGTGTTCTCCGCTCTCACGCTTCACGCTGGGCGCTAACTCGATGTGAATATTTCCCACTGTGAGGAACGTGTTAACAACAACGGCATAAAACTTTCAGTCCAGCATTCCCCCGTCTCTCTGCTCTGCTCACATGCTTGCATCTTAAACTGATTGGAAACAATTTACTGCAGCTGCTGCGGTTCTAAGCTAAACATTTTGGAGTTTTCCATTTTCTGCTGCTGACATTTTTAAAGATTCAAAGCTGTGGGCAAACGATGCTGGGAGAAAAGCTGAAGTATCAGTTCAGGGTGGTTTGATTTATTGAGTTCTTCATCCATCCGCTCCTGGCTTCCATGCAGCTGCAGTCATTCATTCAGTCGTTCCTCTACTGACCAGTCGCTGCCACTGGGAGCTGTGTGGGTCATAACTGGTGAACCTTTGGGGAAACTGGACCTGATCCAGAGACGGTCCATCTAAAGGCAGCAGCTCCTTTTTCTGCTGATTTGGCTGAATTTGAGTCCTGCAAAACGCTGAGCAGCAGGTTCTGACCGGTTAGCTGCAGTTAAAAACACATCAGCGATTAACAATAAAATAGAAATAAATGGGTTTAAAATCTATAAATGTAAAAGTTCAAATCTGGGAACAGTTCTGCAGTTTGGTATGACAAAGAAAAATGGGAGGAAAAATCCTCCTTTTCATGTCTGATTTAAGAGCCGCGTTTCCTGGCATCGTTTCTATCAATCGCACACGACGCCATAAATACCGAGAAAGATTAGCTAAACCACAGCAAAAGGCCAGGGCCTTCGAAGAAACAGGAACTGCTTTTTAAGATTTACAAAACAACACAAGGATGCATTTAAGAAACAACCACAACATAAATAACCATGAGCAGATTAAAGCTGCAACTTAGTGCATGAAATTCTGCAGACAAATGAAACGGAGAATTTCTCCTCAAGAAGATGAAAAACCCTTACAGCTGAAATATTAGGTGGCATAAAGCACATGGAGAGGTGAAGCGGACCATCGGGACGCCGAGGTTTGGTCCACATTTACAGACTGGAGCTGGAAACTGTGAGGTTCAGATCAGCTGCTGGTCATCATGAATCAACCGAGGAGGCGGCTTCATAACGGGTCAGAATCAGCAGAAATCTTCAGTTCCTTGTTTTATTGGTCTCTAGCGGCTCATTTCTGAATCTGTTTCCATCATGAAGCGGCTGAACAAAGTGCTGAGCAGGTTTGATGGGATTTACTTCCATTTGAGCATGAAGTGTAACCGAGTCTTCTGGAAACAACCCCAGCATGTTCGTGTCTGAGCTGACGCAGATTTCCTGAAAATGTCTTTGATCCAAACTCCATGTTGTCCAGATGATGTTTTTATTTTAGGAAACGGTGACGGATCAGGTGCAGCTCCGCTTCCCCAAACAAAGTTATTACAGAGATTGTTTCTTCAGTTTCAGAATTTGTACAGAACATCACGTTTTCTGTCTTATGAGGTTTTTCTAAATATTAAATCAGATCATCTGATCAGCTGACAAACCGTTTCATGAATTTTTTGAGTATTCTTGTTTCTTGAGGACAGTTTTTATTTAAAAATGTAATTTTGACATAAGTCAGAAATCTTTAATTGCAACAACGGATGTGTGATCCTTCATCTGACAAATCCAGTGACGTCATTTTAGGTCCATCGAAAGGCAAATTGACACTTCAGATTTTAATCAAAGACATCTTCATGAGTTCTTACTAGTCAGAAAATAAAGGCAGATATTTTACATTCCCATTTAGGATAATCAAATATTCTGGTAGATACTTTTTAAAGCTGCTTTTTTATTTTCTCAGTTTATCTGCATTGAAGTTTGACAACAAAGCAAAGCAGCAGGAACCTGCGTGGTAAAACCTCCTCCTTGTTCTCGCTGTCATCTCTGCGCTGCTTCCAGTAAAAGCCGTTCAGACGCAGCCAAGCAGCTGTGAGGTCTGAGGAAACCCTGGCTGCGCCGCCGCAGGCCGCCGCCAGGCGAACATCGCAGAGAAATGTCGAAAATAAACTTTATGACGTGTGATGGAGGCTCCAAACTCATCAGGAACGCACTTGGAAAAAACACTGCATGGATCCACCCTTCGGCATTTTGAAAGAATATAAAATGTTGAGATTGAGTCACTGATTTAAAGACGTAAAACAGCCACATTAGTTCAAGTGTCGACATAAAACATAATGGAGAATCTTTAAAAACCAGCTTCTGACCTCCAGCGGTTGGAGCTGAACGTCACGTTGGAGCATCTCAGGCAGTGAATCCGAATTTTCTCCTTAAGTCACAGCAGGGGGTTAAAACCAGATGGGATTAAGGAAGCGTCACCAGAAACCAGTTAGACAGGCGAAAACCAGTTAAACAGGGGAAAACCAGTTAAACAGGTGAAAACCAGTTAAACAGGCAGAAACCAGTTAAACAGGCGAAAACCAGTTAAACAGGCAGAAACCAGTTAAACAGGTGAAAACCAGTTAAACAGGGGAAAACCAGTTAAACAGGCAGAAACCAGTTAAACAGGTGAAAACCAGTTAAACAGGTGAAAACCAGTTAAACAGGCAGAAACCAGTTAAACAGGCGAAAACCAGTTAAACAGGCAGAAACCAGTTAAACAGGTGAAAACCAGTTAAACAGGTGAAAACCAGTTAAACAGGCAGAAACCAGTTAAACAGGCGAAAACCAGTTAAACAGGCAGAAACCAGTTAAACAGGTGAAAACCAGTTAAACAGGTGAAAACCAGTTAAACAGGCAGAAACCAGTTAATGAAGCCGTTTTCAGACTGGGAGGATTTTTCCTCCACTGCTTTTATTTGCAGTCAGGAACTGTGCAGATGGAGAAGCTGCAGTAAAGGTCAGAGGTCAGGTGTGGTGAAGCTCTGGGCCGGGAAGGAGCCGCCGCCCTCCGTACCCCTGGTGGCGGCGGTGAGGATTCCATCAGAACCTTCCAGGTCCAGTGGTTTCTGAGCTGGACGTGGATCAGAAGAGCGAAGCTGACAGGATGATGGCAGCGAGGTTCTGCTGCAGCGACCCGGTCGCGGCGGCCCGATCGCGGCGGCCCGATCGCGGCGGCGTCCTGATTATTATTTCATGTGTTTTTCTTACATATTTTGCTTTATAAATAATTTACAACAAATGTTAATCAGTTTTTTTTCTTTGATTTCTTTCTGAATAAAGTTGTTTTCTCAGCCGTCAGTGAATAACTTTGGATTTATTTTTATAAAACCAACATTTTCACTGGTTTTCTTTTGGGAAGTTTATTAGTTTACTTGGTTCAGTTGAGTCTTACTACATTAGTTAAAGTATTTAACTGAAACATTGAAGCATTTCTGCGGGTTAGTGAAGCTGCATAGTTTCTGCTCTGGGTCGGAGCTTATTGCAGGTATATACTGTGATTATATATGTCAAGAGAATCATTACAGTGAGAGCTGTAACGCTCCACTTTTGAAAGTAAATCACTCTGGCTCTCATAACAACTCTAACAGGAAACACATGAAAAAAATGATAAAACCTGAGCTCTAAAATTTAAATATCAGGGAATATTTCTGCAGTTTTAGATGTTCTCTGCAGTCATTGAAAGCAAAAAATAAAATGCATTGTTTTCACATTTCCAACGGCTTGAGCTGTTCAGATGTTATATCAGAGTAATCAGATTACTTAAAGATGAAGCAGGGAAAAGCCCGGCGGCGTTTCCAGGCCCCTGACGGCTCCAGCAGATCGGGACGAAACGCAGAGCCTCCGTCTGCCTGATTGTTTCAGCTAATGGCTGCAGAGCAGAGCAGGTCAGCATGTGACAGCTATTACTGATGAATGAGCTCAGACTGACTAATGCTGCTCATGGCGCTCTGCAGCCAGCGCCGGCCTCTGAGGGGTTTCACTGCATCGGCCAGGAACGGACCACTTTTCATGCAAACTACAGCCGCAGCTTATCAGGCTGCAAATAATAAAACAAGAATTATAGCAGGGAGATGGCTTTCAGGCGCTTCATTCACAGCTCACCAACTTTCTGCCATAATTACGCCCTGAGCTGCAGCTCCCTCCAAACCCACAGAGACAGATAAGATGTGAGCTCTGCTCACTGACGGCCAGCTGGGATGCAGATGCACATCTGGAGGGCCGCCGGCCGCAGAGGGGGAGTAATGAGCTGCCCAGGACGCTGTCCAGACGTCCAGCTCCCGGGACGCCGCTCGCATCACGTGACACGTTCCTCCGCCGTGACACTGCGCAGCATCTGGCCTGCAGAGCCGCATTCCTCACCAGAAGCCTCGCTTTATTACCTGTTACAGAAACAGAGAGTGACACAGGATGATATTAAATGTAGATAAAGTTCCAAATAATGGCCTGAATGTTTGGGAAATGGATGCACAGAGGACAGCAGGGAGTCCAGAATGTGGAGGATTACACTGTCAGGCTGCATTTCTCTGGGATTTAGAGATCCATCTTCTCCTAAAGCTGAAGGAACCAAGGAGTTCAGGCTGACAGGATTTATTCACAGGGTTTTCTTTTCTTCATGGAAACTAATGCTGAATGTTTCCATGAAGCATCAGAAAGCAGGTGAAGCTTCACTTCATGTCCAGAAACAGAGCTGCTCTTTAAAACGTCCCATCTAAAGCTGCACATTTAGATGCTTTCTAACATCTAATACAGTTTTTATTTTAGTATTTGTTTTTATCAGCTTTTCTACAAATACTTTTTGACTTCTCTAGTTTAAGAGGAAACACATAAAACACCGAACCTGGTGGGTCGAGTCAAGGAGGATTTGATGATAGTCCTGCTGAAGAATTTATTAAGGAAATAGAAATGAGATTAGAGCTAAAATGAGGAAAATAAGCTACAAACAGGAGAGATTTAATGATCAGAGAAAATAACTCTCCCCCTGAACAAAACCATAAAATTCCAGATATGATGATGAATCAGGATAAAACTGTTATCTCCTGTTATTTCCACGGGATCTCTGGGCTCAGCTTGAGAAGACATCTTTGTAAGTTTTTTTTTTTCTTTGTAAGTATTAACTTACCTGTGAGGTACAAAGGAGACATCACCTGTTAAGAGGCTCCGCCTGGGCTGTTTCATAACCTTCCGCTTTACAAAGTAGTGCCAAGCATCGTACTCAACAAGACATTTTTCTACTTCATTTCATACATTATTATAACACAACCACGTCTATTTTTCATATTTTGCTTGGACAGACGTTCCAGTGCTTTCATTTAAACTGAATTTAAATCAATAATTTATGTTACAATGATCAAAATAAGGAATGTATCAATACCAGATTTTTTTAGAGTATTATTACAAATACTTATATTTAAATACTTACCTTCCTACTATTAAATAATTTATCGATATTTATTTATCTATTTTATAATTAAAAGTTTCATAAATCACACACTTGGCTTTAAATATTCTGTATTTAATGTAAAATAATGGTTTGAAAGAGTCTAAGCCTTTTAGCTTTTAAACTGAATCCGGTTCAGAGAAACTTTAGCTGAACTCTCCCTTTAGCCGTTTATGGTTTTGTTCTTCCACTTGACAACTTTGCTGAAAATAATTAGTCAGCCTTACCGTTTCTCATCCATCACTAGCTGCGTTTCCACTGACCATCAAAGTCCGAAAATTGGAAAATATGTTCGCCGAATGGAAACACACTCAGGTTTTTCTATAAAAGGTTTTCACGCTAGGATGAGATGTTTTTCTGTTGTATCGTCATGAACATATTTCAAATGGAGACACTTTTTCCGCACCAGTCATGTGATCAACAACCGGATGTTACTGCTGGTGGAAAAGACGACAGGAAGTAGTAGGAGGATGACAACACAGCGTATTTTTATCGAATTATTATTTGAACAAAGTTCTTCAGGTGTGATTTGAATGACGTATCTTATTCAACTGAAACACAGAAATTTTTTTCAGCATTAGAGGAATGTAAACAAAGTTTTTGCGCACATTTGTAATGGAAACGCAGCTAATGTTGCACTGCTGCCCCCTACAGCCCATCACCTTCATCCTCCACACTGCTACCCGGCTGGCTGACGTCATGCTGGTGTCGGCCCAGTAGCATCGGAGCCGTTTTATCAATACCAGTACAGCCACATGGAATCGGGCAGGTACGCGTCTTGGCATCGGGGCATCCCTGAAAAATAATGTCTAAAAATGATCCAAGAAACTGGTCAGGAAATGAGTGAAAAAGCAGCAAAAGCCTGAAAAAAAATGCTGCCCAAGAGAGCTTCACATAATTCACTACCAAAGACTTCTACAGAGATGGACATAAACGTCTTTTCATTTATGATAATTAAAACAGTTTTGCGATCTTTCAGGTCAGAGGCATTTGCTGACTCGACGGGTTTCTCACATGAGAAGTGATTTGTTCTGGCAGAGACCTGCAGCCTCCCCGTTTATTCGGCCACAGAGGCTTCAGAAAAGCAGCTCAGGAGCCGTAAACCCCGGCATGCGGCCGCCTTAATTTTATTGTTGTACACATTGTTTCTCATCTTCAGGGTTTACCGTCAGATACATTTTCACCTTGAACTCCACAAAACTAACAAATGATAACTCTGAGCGAAGCTGGCTGTGTGCTCCTGAGTCGCTGAGGCCTTTGCATCGCTGCACATCTGGATCTTTATTACCGAGGACCAGAACAACAACAGCAGCAGGAGGTGAAAACAGGAGGCTTGGCCCGACTCGGCATGATAAGGATCCGACCCGGAAAAGGAAAACACTGGGAGAAAAATAAAGTGATGCTTGAGTTTCTACTCTGGCCTGAAATGTATTTATCAGCACTTTTCCACTTTTTGTTCAACAACAGACATTAGATGCATCTTACTGAGACTTTATGTTGTACAGTTTAACACTATGAAGGCTGTATTGGGATTCATGACAATACTTTGCCAAAGCTTATTTTTCTGCAGCTTTTCTTTTTTTAGGCTCTAGTGGCCTTTATTTGATAGTGAATTGACAGGAAATTGGATAATGAGAGGACATGCAGCAAAGGTCGTCACGCCGGGAATCAAACCTGCGACTGCTGTGTCAAGGACTAAGGCCTCCAGATGTGGGTTGTGCTGAACCGCTGCACCACCACAGCACAGCCTCTGCAGCTTATTTTTATGAAAAAAATAAAATAAACAAAACAATAAACAATAACAGACAATACAAAAAGTTCATCATAAGACAAAAACAGTAGATTGTTTTCCTAGATGTCAAATCTATGGGAGTTTTTGACATCCAGTGACATTTCTGCCCATTGTGCGGCGATTAGTGCCGTAAACGAGGCTGATGCTCATCCAGCAGTACAAGCAGTCTTTCTTTCAACAGATCATGTAACACATTAACTTTAATTTAACTGTACTGAGAGCAAAATGGCTCCTTGATTACAAAGGTTGCATAAAAGTTCAAGTCATGAGTGGCTAGTGTGAGCATGCTAGTTGCTAGCCTTTCCAGTGCTAACACCAAACTCTCTCATTCGCTCCCCTGTACTGATGCAGTATCACTCACCTCTAGTTTAGAGGTGACTCCCAGCTTTTATTTTGGTAGTCTACTTCCGGTTATTGGCAAGTGAATTTGCATATTAGCTAAATATTTAGCTCCGAACTAAATATTTGCTAGCTGAATATTTAACTTTAAGCTGTGACATTTATTTTGTCATAGGTTTTGTTGGCTCTAGTTGCCTTTATTTGAAAGTAGTCTGGCAGGAAAGACATGCTGCTAATGTCACCAGGCTGGGAATCAAACCTGCGACCACGAGGGCACAGGGCCTCCATATGTGGCTCCTGCTTTGCCCCTGCGCCACAGCTTCCTGTCGCTGCTCCGTCCATTAAACTTTGTATGGACTGAAAAGCTTCATTACTGAGAAATTAGTAAACGGCTTCAATTAGAGCATGCTGGTTCTTCTGTGATAGTTAGGAACCATGAATGCAAACATCTGCTTTTCATTTATTGTTGACCTGTTACACTTTTTTTGTTGCTTGTTTTGAATTCCATGATTTTTGTCTGAATGAATATATTTACTTCCAAATAGAAGTAGAAATGTCAGAGTAGAGGCCTTACCTCATTTCAGTCCTGTGATTATTCCAGACTTTGTTAGCGATGCAGCCGCCTCAGCTGTTTTCCACTCTGCCGCCTCCTGGGCCCGTCGGCTTCCTGGATTTTCTAAAGAAACTCTTGATTTTGGCAGAGGTATAAACTCTATAAACTCTTAATTTTGGTGTAAACTCTCGGCCCCCTCTGCGCCCGCTGTCTGGAGATATGATCTCTGCTTCAGACAAAACAAACTCTACGCTTCCACTCATCTGATTACAGGGCGACACTAAAACAAAGAATCACTCGCTTGTCTTTATAAGCATGTTGAAGAAACCGCTAATTAAATCCATCTTTAAAAGCAAAATGAATCCTGGTTCTAATTCTTTGAGGCCAAACCTCAAATTATTATCATGATGAAGTTGTAAAAATATTAACCAGCCTTTAAAATTACAAGGTACTTTTTGTCAAGTACATTTTGTCTTGTACTTCAATGAAAGGGAGTTTGCAGTGACGTGGCCTTTCTATGGCAGTAAAAGCGCTCCGTACAGGCTTCTGACCGACCAGTTCAGGTGGTTAAAGCTTTATTAAACGAGGCGCAGGTAAAAACACAGCTTTGTGTCAACATGAACCATGTGCTCAGGCCCTGTGTTCCTGAAATCTTCCAACAAACTTAATTGACGAAGGGATCGAAGATTTCCTTTGACTTCATAGCACCACACGGTTTGTCAGAAAGGAACCCCGTCTCTTCTGAAAACTCTGGATCTGTTATGGTTCCTAAACATTGGCCTGTAGGCCTTAACAGGCTACCTGTAGTTTTCTGTTGGGTTATAACTCATGCTGTCGACCGCAGACAGAGAAGAACGGGCCTCCGTTGCTTCACCCAGCGGTTTGCGTTGCAGTAGCTCTGCCCACGTCTCTTTCGGGAATGTGTTCAGTTGAAGTAGGAATCCACTTCCGACAAACGGCAGAACCACAGCAATATTTCTGTTGACATCAAACTTGTTTTTAACTGGCCAGACTGACCAGGTGAAGCCGGTGCTGACGGACGCACAGCCTCACAGCTTCCAGCTCAAGCCGTTTAAATTTCATCTCCTTCTCAGCTTCAGTTTCCAGGTTTTCAAACTGGGCTTCAGCAACTTCCTCTGCTGTGAGCCGGCCAAACCTTGAGCTTCCGCCGGATCCTTCTGGGATCAACAGAAGGATCACGGTAACGCCCCATCACCTGTGGTTCTGCACCTTTGGGGGAATTGCCATGGCAGCAGGCCCTTCCTCTCTGAAAGGGGGGTTCCTAACTCAACAGAAGGAACACAAACATCTGGATCACTTTTACTAGAGTCCCCAAGGATTTCCAACTCAACCAGCTTCTGTAAAACTATTTTCTTAATTTCACTTAAGAACACAATATGTTTATAATATTCATAACATTCAGCTCTGGAGCTTCTCAAAACCAGCAGCCTGAATTAACTCTTTTGTTGAAGCTCATCTCTGAACAGTCACAAGGCTCTCTCAAATATTGTGACTTTCTTCAGCTTCGGGAATAAGGATCCCGGACAAGCCCCCACTTGTGTTAGAGTTGGTTCTTCATTAAGTCAGAGCTGTAGACGCATGAATCAAATGCGTCTACAGCTGCATTTGACTCATAGTAATACTCATACTCATACTCATCTATTTGTGTTCCAGTTACTATTACTTTAATTGCTGTATAATATTTTTGTTTCCTGTTTCATGTTTCTATCATGTAAAGACCTGTTCCTATTTGCTTAGTGAAACCCAGCTGGTGACTTTATTTTTCTGCTTTACGGTTTCATTGCCAAGCGTTATGAATTTCTAACAGTTCCTGTTTTGCAGATAAAGCGCTCAATTTGGTTTAAACTTGTGATCAGCAGAGATATTATTGATGATAAATCTAACCTGAGTCTCTGCCTCTGAAGGAAGACACGACGTTCTGAAGAATTACACCCAGCCGGGGAAACCAGTCCGTCCAACCTGGAAGCGTTTCAATGAGAACCTGAACTGAGGAGGAGAAAAGCAAAAAAAGCCAAACACCCTGAGAGAACAGGAGGAATTCTGGCAGAATCACGCAGCTCCTGGGAAAGTCTGCAAATAATTCAGGATTTAACATTTCTGTTTGTCATTTCCCCTCAGAAACTAGTCAAAAAGGAAAAAAAAGTCACAGTAAATAAAAATGTGGACCCGCAGAGAGTCTCTGAGGCTTTAGAGTTCCTCAATGTCTGAGTGGAAGGAAGAAACCTCCAGACTCGCTGCTCTACCGAAAACTGCAACGTAAAATCATAAAGAACCAGCTAATGTTTTTAAAATATGACAACAAATGAATGTTTCAGCAGTTTGAGTTTCTCAGCTGAATTTGCTCAACAGAATCACTTTAAAAGTGCCTGTAATCATTTCAGCAGATGTTTTTCTTGTCTTCAGGTTTCTTTGTTTTTTTATCTTTTATTTTAAAACCTAAAATTTTGAATAACATGTTTTTTTATAAGTAACAACAAATTTCCCATAGTGGACAATGACAAGTTGCCTTTTTTCCATAAAGTTGTGTATGTTGATGACTCTAAAGGTTTAAATATCTGGACGGGAGGCAAAAATGGATGTTTGGGTTATAAAGCTGTCAGAAACCTGCTTACACATTAAAACTGTAAAAAATAATAAAAATTAAATTTTTTTTATTTTTTTTCCACAAGTAATGAGCGCAGCAGTTCCATCAGGTTCTTGCTAATTGCTGCTGGCTAGTCTGAAGGAGCTCAGTGGAGAGGCGGAGCTAGGCCCATCCAGTCGTTTGGCAGCTGGATGGTTGTCATGGAGATGAAAGGATTTCTCAAAGCAACACTCCAAGTTTGTTTCTGAGGAAAAAACATGATAACATGATGGCAAAAATAAGTCAATTTTACATAAAACGTCCCCTTTGAATTCCGAATCCCAACTTTAATCTTTTGAGAAATAAATCAGATTTCCTTTTGTTCAGGGCCATAATCCTCGTCTCTGGTTTTCCTTGTCTTATGTTCTAATCTGTGCTTTAAAATTACAATAAATTTCCTAAGTAGATCTTTGTCCAAAATGTTTTTTTCTAAAAGTCAACCTTTTCACATTGCATGTCTTTTAGAGCCATCATATTGCGGCTCCAAAATCCTAAAAAAAAAAAAAAAATTCTATAGAGCTTTGGAACGTGATGTCACTGCTGTAGACGGAGGGATATCAACGCCATCTTTGGTGTCCATAAACATAGCTGACAAAAACAACATTCTTTTTTTAATCCAAGTTACCTAAAACAATTTAGCTATGGTACAAACTTGCTGCGTTATTGAATGTAATGTCCGATCACACGACTGAATTGGTAAAAAGATGGAAAACAGACTTTCATTTCACTGTTTTCCTGCTTGGAAACAACGAGAGGAGGCTAAGCTATCGGAGCTAACTAAAAGAAGACGAATGTCCTGGTGTCCGCGGTTGAGACGTCCTGATGTTACCTTCTCCAACATCCCCAGATACCTACAAGTTTGCTCCAGACATTTCCATTCTGGTGAGTGTCTAAATTCGCTTTGTTGGTGTTGTGTCATAATTTATTTCTATGATTTTGTCCGGGTGTTCTCATGTTTGGTTTATGTTGAGTTTGTGTAAGTGGGCCAACTTTGTTTAGGTCGGTCTAATATTGTTTATGTAGCAAAGTCCGAGTTTTGTCAGTGGACATCGAGGTTATTACATTTTTGTGAAGTAAACTATTTAAGTTTTCTAGTGTTATCAAATTTACAGCTTTAATACTGATGTGTGTTCTGATATGTCCTCTTCAAGGCAAACCGACATATGAAATGGATGAGCTCAATCCTGACTGGGGTCCAGCGCTGAATATGGGTCACTGCGAGGTAAACACCACAGTATGGAGTGAAAATAGTCTCAAAATAACTGTGTGTGTAAAAGGATTTGTGCGTGTGTAAAACTGGATTTGTAAACCTTAAAAATAAAATAAACCTTCTCCTACGCCTATACATGTTGAAAAATACATAGTGCTATATGAATTAAAAACAGGGCAATGCATTTTAATGCTCAATATTACCCATCAGACACCGTTCCCCCTGTGGTAAAGGGGAGAACGGTGTCTGATGGCCATATTTCACCCATCAGATACCGTTCCCCTTGTCTATGTCTGACGGTTTGAAACATAGACATGATATAAGAGTAGACCCCGCATGGCCGCTCCGGCGCAGGAAATACGGCGGCCATCTTGGAGCGGTATACCCTCCTACTTTGCTCAACCAAAACAGCAGAAGATGCCTCAGCACTGAGGGATATTGTTGTTCTGGTCTATGGATTATTGATGTGAGGGCTCCACAGACAACATTTCACAAGTAAGATGGACATATTATTGTGTATATATTGTGATTAGAATATTACTTTACTGTATTTATGTCCACCGGTGAGATACCAGCTAATATTTGACCCAAACGACTGAAGGTCAGAGCAGAAACTCCGCGGCTCAGTGGGGCAACACTGCCACCTGGTGGCAAAGTGGACCGATAGAAATTAGCGAAGCATCTGCAGCTTGTAAAGCTTCTCCTAGAGCAGGAGGAACAAACTGCGGCCCTTTGAGTGATGTTATGNGATATCAACGCCATCTTTGGTGTCCATAAACATAGCTGACAAAAACAACATTCTTTTTTTAATCCAAGTTACCTAAAACAATTTAGCTATGGTACGAACTTGCTGCGTTATTTAATGTAATGTCCGATCACACAACTGAATTGGTAAAAAGACGGAAAACAGACTTTCATTTCACTGTTTTCCTGCTTGGAAACAACGAGAGGAGGCTAAGCTATCGGAGCTAACTAAAAGAAGACGAATGTCCTGCTATCAGTGGTGAGACGCTGATGTTACCTTCTCCAACATCGCCAGATACCTACAAGTTTGCTCCAGACATTTCTATTCTGGTGAGTGTCTAAATTCACTTTGTTAGTGTTGTGTCATAATTTTTTGCTATGATTTTGTCCAGGTGTACTCATGTTCAGTTTATGTTGAGTTTGTGTAAGTGGGTCAACTTTATTTAGGTCGGGCTAATATTGTTTATGTAGCGTAGTCCGAGTTTTGTCAGTGGATATCGAGGTTATTACATTATTGTGAAGTAAACTATTTAAGTTTTCTAGTGTTATCAAATTTACAGCATTAATACTGATGTGTGTTCTGATATGTCCTCTTGAAAGCAAACCGACATATGAAATGGATGAGCTCAATCCTGACTGGGGTTCAGCACTGAATATGGGTCACTGCGAGGTAAACGCCACAGTATGGAGTAAAAATAGTCTCAAAATAACTGTATGTGTGTGTAAAAGGATTTGTGCATGTGTAAAAAGATTTGTGTGTGTGTGTAAAACTGGATTTGTAAACCTTAAAAATAAAAGAAACCTTCTCCTACGCCTATACATGTTGAAAAAGTACACACAAATCACCTGGTACGCACACACAGAACTGCATTTACACACAGATCCGGTTACGAGTGCACAACTATTTCTGAGACTCATTTCACGCTTCCGGAAGCTCCCAGATTTGTGTGTAGATGGTGCGTTTACATGCTAGTAAAAGCTGGGACATCTGAGTTTTGCTCTGAGTCTAGTGTTTTTATCCTCTGACGTTTCGCACTTTGCCGAAGTGGCAAATATGTTAGTTCGGTGGAAAACGGTAGATCTCAGCACTTCTTTATAATATCCTAAACTTATTTACAGACATATTGTGCGTTTTTGAGCGGTACAGGAGACTAAGTGGTCTGAAAAGCGACCACTGGGTGGCGGAATGGTTCGCTGGCGGAAAAATAGCCAGGCAAACCCAGAAGCAAGACGGAGCGTCCCGGTGGTCTGTCCTCTGAAGTAAATAGGAGCTAAACCTGCAGGCTTTAATGAGACATGGAGTAATTATAAATGATTTCAGGTTACGTTTTATATGTCTGGTATTTTGATACTCTGCCCTTCTCATATGTGTCTGTTAGCGGGAGCTAATGTTTATGTCAGCTATGCTATGTTAGCTCTTCGCAGCTAAGCGTGGATTTTTAGTATCACATTCAACAGTTTGGATCTTTAATCCATAAAAATGATCTCTGTGTGGTTCTTACAGTTTCTGTTTTGCCCAAAAGGTTCCAATCAAATTTCTAAGTCAAGTTGCTGACTGATATTTGTATATATAGTTTGTGAGATATTCTGATTTGTCTTTTACTTTATTCACTAAGTGAATATAATTAAGTGAAATAAATTGCCTTTCGATTCTAGTTTATTGACTTTCTGTGTATAAATAACATTTTATNCGATTCAGATCAACACTTCATCCGTTTTTAGGTTGAGGTCGTCTGAAATGGAAAATATTCAACACACAGTATTTTTCTTTAGTTAGCCATGTCTTACTTTGTTTTAATATTCCTGAAGTCGAGTGACAAACTGCCAAAGTTTTATCATTATTAAACTCGGCTAAACATAAAAAGGATTTCAGGAGAAAATCCTCATTTTTGTAGGAGTTTAAAATAAAAACTTTTTCTAAATGAACACAAACATCAGTTAGAAACCTGAGCAAGGAAAACATCGTTTTCAGGACTAAGTTTCTCTCCACTTCGTTTTGTGAAAATATTGTGTTTTAATCACTAAAGTGAAACATTTACAAAAAAATCATGTAACTTTAAGTCACTGAACTTAAAAAAAAAAAAACATTCTTCACCTTTAGGAAACCTACATAAACAGCGTAGTCATGGAAACGCACAAATTTATAGTTTTAGTCCAAACCAACGAGTTCTGCATCAAAAACCTGACATTTCTCTGAACAGCAGAATCCATCTGGAGAAAATGTTTTAAAACTAAAATCTGAGAATATTAGACTCTATTCTCATGTGAATTTATTCTCTTATCATATTTCAGTAATGCTCTGCTGCAGCTTTAAGTTTGACGTGTAAATAAGAACAGTGCATAAAGAAATGAAACGTATAAAACCTTCTTAAAGTTTATTTTATTCATCATTTTTGAGCTTCAAGCTGGAACCGGCAGATCAGAGCATCGAATTAAATTACATCACATTTCAGACGCGAGCAGCTGCTTCGGTGAGTCATTTGGCAGAATTGTGTCCAAAACCAGCCGGAGTTTCAGACACGGAGCAGCTAAGTGCTAAAAGGAAAGACAATACACTGAAAAACACTGAATATTACCAATTCAGGTCCATTTTCTAGTGCAAATATCTGAGAAGAGTCAAAATAAAAAACCTTTGCAGCAGCTTGTTTTAAACCAATAATGACTGAATATTGAACAGTTTTTCACCTATAAGAAAACATTTTCCCTGTTAAAGTGAAACAATAATGAGCAGCTGAAACTTATTCAATAATTATTTAAAACAAGTTACCATCCTGCTGATTAATTATTCTGTTCTTTCAGGAGAACCAAGATATTTGCTGTAGAAACTAAACTCAACCGTTTGGTAGATGTTGTGTTTTTGCAGTGCAGACTCTCCCAGACAGGAATGACGAGGAATTTTCTCCAGGCGGCCCGGAGGAAGAAGGGAGCGTTTACAGGAAGTCTGCCGCTCCTTCGGGCGAGAGGCCGAGCCGTCACAGCCTGCCGCCGCCTGCGGGGGGCGCTCAGTAGCGGTAGTGGTCCGGTTTGAACGGGCCGTCCGAGGGCAGGCCCAGGTACCGGGCCTGTTTGTCCGTCAGCTTGGTCAGCTTCACTCCCAGCTTGTCCAGGTGAGCCGCTGCCACCTGCTCATCCAGCTGCAGCACAGAACCAGAACCAGGATCAGGACCGGTTACAGAACCGGGTTGGTAACATGTTCAGATCTTTGGTCAAACTTGTGAAAACATCTGGACTCTGATGGAAAATCAATCAATAATCAGAGGTCTCATTCTCGCGGCCCGCAGGACGATGTCTGGTGGCCCCACCGTGATATGAAAGTATAACATTAGTGCGGCCCACAGGGTGAGGGGCCTCTGAAGGGAGTCCCGCCCGCCGTTCCTCGTCATGGCTGACATTCGGTGCTAGGCTAAGCTACACTGACTTCATGCACACTACGCTTGTAACAACAGAGCGGCGGATGATGGACCAGTCCGGTACCAGTTTCCCTTCCCTGCAGTCGCCATTCCGGTTCTTTCTACCATTAATGCCAGGATCAAACGCAGAGAAAGGCAACTGCTACCGGGCTGCGTCATCCACCGCCTGTTTGACAAGTAGAAGCGGTGATGACGTCACGCGTCGAGACGTTCTCCATACGTTGCTAGCTGGCTAAAGACTTCTATGAAACGTAGAAGAAGAGCGACGCCAAGTGGAATAAAGTAAATTTTGTCACACCCTCATCATGTCTTTGTCAATCTAAAGCCTGCAGTTCTATGGAGGACCATTCTTACACAAGTCTCCGTCAAGTAATGTATACTGCTCAAAAAAATAAAGGGAACATTTCACTTTAATTTTGTGTGTGGCTCCAAATCCAGGCCTCCATTGGTTAATA
>NW_006800451.1:174968-177272 GCF_000485575.1 Poecilia formosa | reverse complement strand
AAACTACCGTTAAATTACCATTAAACCACAGAGATTAACCGTTAAACTACCATTAAACCACAGAGATTAACCGTTTCAGTAAAGAGAATTTTAGTTCGTTTTCCTGGAAGTGGAAACTAAAATTTAGGTGTCGGATTTTAGCGGTAGTAGGATTTTTTGAGCCATTTCTCCTGCTAGTGCTACGCTAGTATGTTAGCTTTGGTTGCATTTACCCAGAATGCCCTGCGCTGTAGTCCACTTCCTGCTTTTAGTGTTCACATTCAAACTGAACCAGAGTTCAATTCAGCCAAACCCAGAACGAGGTCTGGAGGACCAGAGGTCAGAGGTCAATTAGGTTTCAATGAAGCAGACCGGAGTCGGGTTAAAGCGGACCGAACCAGTGTCTTAATTTGTCCCATGTTTTCTGAAATAAAGAGACCGGCGGCGTGTCGATGGCGTTCGAGTCCGAGTCTCTCAGAGTTGGAGAGTTCGGAGCCTCAAACCGCCAGCGGTTGGTCTGCGCCCCTTCTGACACAGCGGCAACACGGCGAGTTGGGCTGCAACGCCTCAAGGGGCCAAACGCAGAAATAACAGATCCGCACGTCAGCAGAGACCGAGACAAACGAGTCTGGACATGAACGGGTTAAAGGTGAAGTGGTGAACAGGTTAAAGGTGAAGTGGTGAACGGCGGCCCACCTGCGGCTTCACGTTGATGCGCTCCGCGGCGTTCTTGTTCAGCCAGTTCATGTCGATCTCGCAGTCAAAGTGTCCGATGTTGCAGACGATGGCGTCGTCCTTCATGCTCTCAAAGTGACTGAAATGGAAACTGAAATCACTCGTTGCTACGGAAACCAGCAGGCCGATATCACTATATACGTTTTTAAATACGTCAATAACAATAACATGCAATACTCCACATTTTCAGATTGTTTTTTTATTTATTTTTCCTTTATAAAATGTCACTAGAATAAAATAATTACCGTATTTTCCGGACTACAAGGCACCTAAAAGCCTTAAATTTTCTCAAAAATCAGCAGTGCACCTTATAATCTGGTGCGCCTTATGTGTGCACTGAATTCCAAAATCTGTCCGTGACACAGAGACTTAAAGTGTGCAGTACGTTTGCTGGCAGCGATGAACCAATCAGAGGACATTACGTAATACATAAAGTTCGGACGGCAGCAGCGATAAACCAATCAGGGATTGTTGTCCGAGTTCTGCAGCATAGCCTCGGTAAAAACCAGATCGGTTTTTCCACGCATCGCCATCCCTGTTCATCTGCGACTCCATGCGCGCCCATCTCACTGCTACTGGGAAAAAGGAAGCGAAGCAAACTAAGTCGGAGTTTGCCGTCATTCCGGGAGGATTAACAGAAGAACTCCAACCGCTGGACATCGGTGTAAACAGGCCGTTCAAACAGAAGTTGGGAGCGGCGTGGGAGCGATGGACGACAGACTGAACACACGTTTACTGAGACGGGAGGCGGCACCGGGCGAGTTACACCACCAATGGATGGTGGATGCCTGGCTAATGCATCGGCCTCAACTGTCTGAGCTTCACTAAAGCCGCATCGCTGCTGAACAGCCACCTGGAAACGAGTCTGACTCCGATGATGAGAGGGAACCTGGCATGTTTGATGGCGAAATTCCCCACAGTAAAAAATGTGGTGTTAATATTTCAGTGTAAACCTAATTTAATCTAAATGAAGTATTTATAACTATATGGAGTGTAAATCGGCTCTGGTGTTGGAGTTAAAAGTCAGAGAAAAATGCTACATTCACGCAGTGAAACTTTTGACTCTGTCAAGTGTCAATAACGCGCCAGTCAAGAGGTTTGGCAACTGCGAAGAGGAGGAGGAGGAAGAAAGAAGACGAAGCAACAGTTTTCTGAAGTTTGGGAGACGGCTACTTCCATTTTGGATTCTGAACGGAGTTGTGCTACAGAAAAGGTGAGTAACTTAAAACCCCTCCATGTCTCCTCATTTTTGTACTCGTTTTATTCCGTTGTTCACATTCAGGGTAGCGGGAGAAAGTTGTGTTAGGGCGAGAGCCGAGGGATAGCCCTAACAACTTTCTCCCGCTACCCTGAATGCCTGTTCCTAACATGTACAAACATGTACATGTTAGGAACATGTACATGTTTGTACATGTTCCTAACATGTACATGTTCCTAACATGGTGGAACACATTCAGAGACAATGGTGAAAAAAAACACCTGTAATTATTAATTTATCCAGTCCTGAACTTTCCCATTGTTAATTTCTTATTGTTAAGCATGTCAGTGTTGTAACACAATATTTAAAACTTAAAACATTAACCCTTTTTT
>NW_006800451.1:173928-174958 GCF_000485575.1 Poecilia formosa | reverse complement strand
ACTAAATATATATTTATGCTTTTATTTCTTATTATGTCTGTTTTGGTCCTCCATATGCAGTTCATGTATTGGAGAAATAATTAAATGTTGATGATGTGAGGATATTTTTACAAAACTCTTTGTGGAATCGTTTGTGCGGCCCGGCCTCAGACTCTGGCAAACCGACTGAGGCCCCTGATCTAGATGGAAACATCGGGCCGGTTCCTCCGCTTCTGATTGGCCGCTCACCTTCTTGGGCAGGAAGTAGACTCCAACCGGATACTTGGACGTGTTCGTCCACAACTCGATCTGGGCCAGAACCTGCAGAACGACAGCAGTCAGAACCACCGACCCAACACAGCCTTCCCCCTCCTCCTCCTGCTCCTCCTCCTCACCTGGTTGGTGAAGGAGTTGCTCATGACGAAAGACGGGTGTCCCATGGCGCAGCCCAGGTTCACCAGGCGGCCCTCCGCCAGCACGATGACGTGGCGGCCATTTTTCAACCGGTACCGGTCCACCTGAGGAGCAGAACCGCCTCAGATCATCAGGAGAATTCAGTCTGTCCCGCTGGGATCGTCACGTTACCGTTTGGTAAAGGTAACGGAGTCGACAGCATCGATAAATATGGAAACACTGGAACGCGGCCAGCGTGTGAAGCTCAGTGAGGAACAGATTTGTGTCTCTGGTCCCAAAAAGCAGGTTAGTTTTTAAAATCTGTTTGTTTGTGGAGCTGTGATGGCGCCAAGCAGCTGCAGCACAAAGAAAAGCAAGAAGGGTTATCAGCACAAGACATACAAATAAAAGTTCATATCGACCAGCCCAAGAGGAACCGTTAAACTACCGTTAAACCACAGAGTTTAACCGTTAAACTACCGTTAAACCACAGAGATTAACCGTTAAACTACCGTTAAACTACTGTTAAACCACAGAGATTAACCGTTAAACTACCGTTAAACTACCATTAAACCACAGAGATTAACCGTTAAACTACCATTAAACCACAGAGATTAACCGTTAAACTACCGTTAAATTACCATTAAACCACAGAGAT
>NW_006800451.1:168866-172593 GCF_000485575.1 Poecilia formosa | reverse complement strand
GGGCAAAACGCAGAAATAACAGAACCGTCAGCAGAAACCGAGACAAACCTGACGGGAGGCAACGAGTCTGGACATGAACGGGTTAAAGGTGAAGTGGTGAACAGGTTAAAGGTGAAGTGGTGAACAGGTTAAAGGAGAAGTGGTGAACGGCGGCCCACCTGCGGCTTCACGTTGATGCGCTCCGCGGCGTTCTTGTTCAGCCAGTTCATGTCGATCTCGCAGTCAAAGTGTCCGATGTTGCAGACGATGGCGTCGTCCTTCATGCTCTCAAAGTGACTGAAATGGAAACTGAAATCACTCGTTGCTACGGAAACCAGCAGGCCGATATCACTATATACGTTTTTAAATACGTCAATAACAATAACATGCAATACTCCACATTTTCAGATTGTTTTTTTATTTATTTTTCCTTTATAAAATGTCACTAGAATAAAATAATTACCGTATTTTCTGGACTACAAGGCACCTAAAAGCCTTAAATTTTCTCAAAAATCAGCAGTGCACCTTATAATCTGGTGCGCCTTATGTGTGCACTGAATTCCAAAATCTGTCCGTGACACACAGACTTAAAGTGTGCAGTACATTTGCTGGCAGCGATGAACCAATCAGAGGACATTACTCCTCTGATTGGTAATGTCCAAACCAGCAGCAATTGCTGCTGGTTTATTGCCAGCAGCGATGAACCAATCAGTGATTGTTGTCCGAGTTCTGCAGCATAGCCTCGGTAAAAACCAGATTGGTTTTTCCACGCATCACCGTCCCTGTTCATCTGCGACTCCATGCGCGCCCATCTCACTGCTACTGTGGAAAAGGAAGCGAAGCAAACTGATTCGGAGTTTGCCGTCATTCCGGGAGGATTAACAGAAGAACTCCCACCGCTGGACATCGGTGTAAACAGGCCGTTCAAACAGAAGTTGGGAGCGGCGTGGGAGCGATGGACGACAGACTGAACACAGTTTACTGAGACAGGAGGCGGCGCCGGGCGAGTTACGCCACCAATGGATGGTGGATGCCTGGGCTGATGCATCGGCCTTAACTGTCTGAGCTTCACTAAAGCTGCATCACTGCCAAACAGCCACCTGGAAACGAGTCCGACTCCGACAATGATGAGAGGGAACCTGGCATGTTTGATGGCGAAATTCCCCACAGTAAAAGATGTGGTGTTAATATTTCAGTGTAAACCTAATTTAATCTAAATAGAGTATTTATAACTATATGGAGTGTAAATCGGCTCTGACGTTGGAGTTAAAAGTCAGAGTAAAATGCTACATTCACGCAGTGAAACTTTTGACTCTGTCAAGTGTCAATAACGCGCCAGTAAAGATTTTTGGCAACCGCGAAGAGGAGGAGGAGGAGGAAGAAAGAAGACGAAGCAACAGTTTTCTGAAGTTTGGGAGACGGCTACTTCCATTTTGGACTCTGAACGGAGTTGTGCTACAGAAAAGGTGAGTAACTTAAAACCCCTCCATGTCTCCTCATTTTTGTACCCGTTTTATTCCATTGTTGACATTCAGGGTAGCGGGAGAAAGTTGTGTTAGGGCAAGAGGCGAGGGATAGCCCTATGCTAGACCAGTTGTCCACCTCAAAATATTTGCTCAGTTTTTTTCTGAAGGCTGTCAAGGTAAGGATACGCCAGTGTTATAAATTGTAATAGTATTAATCACTGTGCCTTATGCCATAGCCCCAGGCTCCGTGGGTACTTCGGGGTCGTAGCATCTACCGAGTCATGTTAGCTTGGTTAGCATCATGGATGTAGCAGCTAACAGGCGCCATACTGCTTGTACAGATTATGTTCAAGTGTATCGGGAATATGAACTCAGTTTTCAAATGGCATTACCTTTGAAGCTCATTTATTAACTATTAAAATGTGTCTGTCATGGTTGTTTAGTTTCGTTTTTCTTTTTTTCGAACAGACCATGCTACTGCGTGTTTTGTTTGGTGGGAAGCAGAAGTACATGAAACTTTCTGACCTAACATTTGATGCATTCGTGAGAGAAGGCTAGTATGTTAGTAAAATAATCTCACTACTTTTTTCTTGCATAAGAAACCCATCTTGCATTAAGTAATTTTTTCTTTGCATTAACATGGATTAAAATGTAGTGGATTGAACTCACTGGCATTTTGTAAAATTAGTTGGGTTACTCTACTTATTTCACCCTTTGTTTATCAGCAGTACATGTTTTCATTTTCACTTCTTTAATATTTCTCTAGTGTGCCTGAAATTCAACATTCCAGAAGGCAGACAGCAGGATCTGAAGGTGTATGACCAGTCTGATACAGAAGTTGATGTAGATGTTTTTGAAGAAATGGTGAATCAGTCACCTGCAACCTTTCAAGTTATGTTGAGCAACAAAGATCCTGGTAATCACTAACAATTCACCGATGTATATATATTTAATAGGACTCCAAGTTGGAGTTGGAGTCCTTAGAGGGGGTACTGGAGAGTGGCCCTCCTGGGTACTCCCTTGTTCTACTGGGGGACTTCAACGCTCACGTGGGCAATGACAGTGAGACCTGGAGGGGTGTGGTTGGGATGAACGGCCCCCCGATCTGAACTCGAGTGGTGTTCTGTTGTTGGACTTCTGTGCTGGTCACGGATTGTCCATCATGAACAGCATGTTCAGGCATAAGGGTGTTCATATGTGTACTTGGCACCAGGACACACTAGGCCGCAGTTCGATGATCGACTTTGTCATCGTATCATTGGATCTGCGGCCGTATGTCTTGGACACTCGGGTGAGGAGAGGTGCGGAGCTGTCCACTGACCACTACCTGGTGGCGAGTTGGCTCCGGTGGTGGGGGAGGAACCCGGTCAGACCTTGGGAACGTCTGGCAGAGTCCCCTGTGAGACGGAGCTTTAACTCCCATCTCCGGGAGAGCATTGAACACGTTCCAGGGGAGGTAGGGGACAATGAGTCTGAGTGGACCATGTTCGGTGCCTCCATTGCCAAGGCGGCTCATCGGAGCTGCGGCCGCAAGGTTGTTGGTGCCTGTCGCGGCGGCAACCCTCGAACCCGTTGGTGGATACCTTAGGTGAGGGATGCCGTCAAGCTGAAGGAGGAGTCCCATCAGGCCTTTTTGGCCTGTGAGACTCCAGAAACAGCCGATGGGTATTGGCGGGCGAAGCGGCATGCGGCTCAGGTGATTGCTGAGGCAAAAACTTGGGTGTGGGAGGAGTTTGGAGATGCCATGGAGAAAGACTTCCGCAAGGCTTCGAGGTGATTCTGGTCCACCATCCGGCGTCTCAGGAGGGGGAAGCAGTGCAGCACCACCACTGTTTATAGTGGGGATGGTCTGCTGCTGACCTCGACTCGGGATGTTGTGGGCCGGTGGGTGGAATACCTCGAAGACCTCCTCAATACCACCAACATGCCTTCTTTTGAGGAAGCTGAGCCTGGGGACTCTGGGTTGGGCTGTCCAATCTCTGGGGACAAGGTCGCCAAGGTGGTTAGAAAGCTCCTCGGTGGCAGGGCCCCAGGGTGGCAGGGCCCCAGGGTGGATGAGATCCGCCCGGAGTTCCTTAAGGCTCTGGATGTTGTAGGGTTGTGTTGGCTCACGCGACTCTGCAATATCGCATGGACATCGGGGGCAGTTCCCCTGGATCGGCAGACTGGGGTGGTGGTCCCCCTGTTCAAAAAGGGGGACCGGAGGGTGTGCTCCAATTACAGGGGGGTCACACTCTTAAGCCTCCCTGGTAAGGTCTATTCAGGGGTCCTGGAGAGGAGGG
>NW_006800451.1:163004-168011 GCF_000485575.1 Poecilia formosa | reverse complement strand
GGCTCGGGCATCTGGTCAGGATGCCTCCTGGACGCCTCCCTGGTGAAGTGTTCCGGGCACGTCCCACCGGGAGGAGGCCCCGGGGAAGACCCAGGACACGCTGGAGGAACTACGTCTCTCAGCTGACCTGTGAACACCTTGGGATTCCCCCGGAGGAGCTGGAAGAAGTGGCTGGGAGAGGGAAGTCTGGGCCTCCCTTCTGAAGCTGCTGCCCCTGCAACCCGACCCCGGATAAGCGGAAGAAAATGGATGGATGGATATATATTTAATTTACAAGCTGGTTTGGGAGCATCAGAGTTCTCCTAAACAGGCTGTTGCTTTACTTTTTGCAGGTGCTGTTCTATCATCATCATCTTCATCTTCAGCCACATCTGATGATACCATCATTCTGAATTTCACAATGTGTGGCCCATCAGAAGAAGAAGCCACTGCAGAAGGAAGTCAACCTAAAAGGCCATGTCACATAAATTATGAGGCGCAAGCAGTAAGTTATTACATTTAATTTAGCATTGTTTATGTACTTTCTAGTTTTAGTGGTTCAAGAGTTTTTACATTTTTTTTGTCTTTGAAATTGAAGTTGATTGAAAAAATCTTGACAATAAAGCCTGGTGGTGAGCGAATCATGCAAGAGCATGCAAGAACTAAATGCTTGATAGATGCAACAAGAAGACGGATGATAATGGGTAAGAATCATACACTGAGGCTATAAAGAAACATTTTGGTTTTGAATTGTTTTTCAAATGTCAGTTTAGTGACTCATTGTTTGATCATATATCAGATCATCCCCTCCTAAAAGCGTCAGAGTGATGCATGCTCAGGGGATCGTTGCCTTATTTCCCCATCTGGAAGACCTCTTTTCAAAACATGGATATGCAAGTAAAAGGGTCTTAGCAACATTAAGCATATATATTTACCTTCAAAGATGTTTATGGAATGGTAAGTCTGCTTGTATTTATTGACTTAGGAGCATTACTATGATCGACACAGCGGTTCAGGATACCTTGCATGGTGCTTAAAGACCATTCAAAGAAAAACTGCAGAGGAAAGAAGTGCCTCAGGTAGCAAATCTCCCAAAAGTAAGTTTTCTCAATAGTGAGTATATGTAAAGTAATGTAAAATATGTGGCTGAGAAAAACATTCTTTTTAAGGTGGTGGACCAGGCCATGGTCACTCCAGGGTTTTCACTGCTGACAAAGTGCTGTCAGATGAGGAAGTGGAAGCTGCTATTGCTGTTTTGAAACACTCTGCTGATGATGACACGGTCCGTAAGAAGATGAAGGCTACCTTCCATTACAGTCATTCAATGGTCAATGATGAAAAGAAAGCAGAGAATGTCTTCTGTCTTTCCACGGTTTCTGGACACACCAGGACTGGTAAGACAGCTTTATCTCTTACACTACTACAATATTCAGTGGCAACAATCATAGGAGTGTGTCCTGTAACCTGTGTATTACCAGTTTGAACCACAACTCTTTCTAAACGGTTTTCCCCTTGGCCAAGACACTTCACCTGGCTTGCCTGCTGGTGGTGTTCAGAAAGCCCGGTGGCACATGGCAGCATTGCTTAAGTCAGTCTTCCCTTGTGCAACTGTGGCTACAATGTAGCTCACCACCATCAGCATGTGAATGACTAAATGTGGTGTAAATCACTTTGGGCTCCTCTGAACTTCATAAAGCACTATACAAGTACAGGCCATTTACCGTCTTATCACTGTGTGAAATGCTTTTATTTATGCATTTCAGGTAGAACAAGATTTCAGACTCCTGTTTGGTGAAGGCACTGCCAACACATTTTTGGAGAAGTGGCCCACCAGTCTCAAATCCAAGGTCATAAAGGAAAGCCATGGCCTGGAACCCAGCACTGAGCTCTTGGATTTATTGGGGAATGCAGAGTTGGCTATGTTGGTCTTCCAGGTAATTGTGACAAATTCATATGTTAGTGGGATGATGGTAACCTGAAGCTGTTGCTCTGTAGGTTGGGATAGTGACATGTCTGCTATGTTGCATCTGCTACCAGCATCTGCACAAGGACAAAGGAGGCCGGGTAAGATGTCTGCATCTCAAGCAGTGGATCACCTCATCAGATTTCTAAAGGTACTGCTAAACAGTTGTTTAAAGATAAAAATGCATAATTCAGTTTCTTCATTCAAAATTTGATTGTCTGATCTTCATTCAGAAATTTGTCACAATACTTTTGTCATGTTTTTATTAATTTCTTTAATGTAGGTTGGAACCAGTGTGCAGCAGCATCTTGACAAAATTAAGCAACAAATCCAGCCCTACCTCCTGGCCCAGGGATCCATCCAAAGCAGTATTCATGCATTCTTCATTGTGATTGACAACCATGCTATTCCATGTAAGGCAACATGTTCAGTTGGAGCTCTTGATGAGCTCTTTAAGGCCCATTATGTGTTTGGTACGTCATACAGTGCTCCCTTGACCAACTTCATCACCTTTCTCCAAACAACCGTTTACAACATAGATGTTGGAGAAACAAAGGAAACACCCAGAGTTGCAGAGTTGAGAGCAAGAATGCTCCATTAGTGTGACATCAAACAATGAAGTGTTTTATCTGCAAATGTGACAGTGATGCACCAAACAGCCTTGTTTAGCACCTTAAACTAATCCGTAGTCTTTGTTCTGGTTCTGGTTTTAGAAAGCATGTAAATAGATGTCATGTTAGTGGTTCATTTGAATCTATATAAGATTCAAATTAGCGGTTCTCAACGTGGGTGGTACCGCCCCCCCGGGGGGCGTTCAGAGTACGGCAGGGGGTGCTGGCAGAATGTTTTACAAAAGGGGGGCGCTGGGATTCCTTTGGGGGGCGTTTGGTCGAAGGTAAACTTTACACATTAAATGCACAACAATGCCAGTTTAGACTTTGAGCAACTTGGTTAAACTGTATTTCGTAACATTAAAACATGCTTGGCTGCAACTGTATCGATGGCAGCTCTTCTTCTCTTCAGTATTTGTAGCTTCTTGGCGCAGCTCCTCTCCTGCTACTGGTAGCTTCACCACATCAGTTCAGCGTTACACCTGCTGATGATGTTGCTGTGATTCACTTTGTCTGGTATTTTTGTACATATTTTTTGGCAGTTCTGCGATCATGTCAAAGCAGCAACTTATATTAAAAAGTGTTTTATTTCCGTTTGAAAGCTGCCCGCTTCCATGGAAGGACAACAGAAAATCGCTCTTATAAACATGTAATTACTAAAATCACGATACCCTGACTTTGTATCCCTCTGAGAAATGAACCCATTTAAATAAAGAAATCCCTCCATGGTGATACCACGATAGAGAGCGTTCATTTTATAGCGATAACACCAGAGCTGTAAGTGGTCCAGTATGAAACGGGTCGGGTGTGATAGAACGGAACCACAGCACTTTTAAATTTCAATAATCAGAATACTGAAAATGTTTCAGTTGTTTTAAAAGGTTTATGTCAGTCTGCCTTTTCCCCATCTATACGTTTCCTGAACGCTTCGCACTATAGGGGGTTAAAAAAAAAACAAACAACGACGCGCACATTGCACAAAACTCAGAAACAGGAGAAGCGGGACATAAAACAGAGCGACGAACTAGATGTCAATTATGGCATAAAAACGGAGAATCCGACGCTGAACAGGGAAAAATTAATACATGATGTGAAACATGATGATTAGGCGGCGCAGCAGGTGATGAGTGAAGATTACTGATGGTGAGCGTGCCATGTGGGTGAAATTTTATGGATGATACTCTGATGTCCCATTCTCCTGAAGGCAGCACAGAGCTGCTCCACCAGAAGAGAAGAAGAGCTATGATTAATGTAGTTACAGTTCTATCCATGTTTTAATGCTGCAGAGCTCAGTCGGTTTGCAAATAGTTCAAAGTTTAAACTGGCATGTTGAACATCTTTTATCATTTTCTGGAATATTTAACAACTAGAAAATGGCACAAAACAAGAATATTTTTTCCACTCTGATTGGCTGCTGTCAGGCCTACTGATTTTAAGTTGAATGTTCATTGCATTTTTTGTAAACACCTGTGAAAATATTTTCTATTCTCATGGCTTTTTGTTCTCTGGGAAATTATTTTTGATGATAAATACAGAAACAAGCATAAAAATCAAAAGATCTACAATAGTGATAGTAACTTTTATAATAAAATAATAGTCAGTACAAAGTAGCCTTCAAATTCTTTGGTGGGGGGCAGTGAGGGACCTGGATAAGGGCTGGGGGGGCGCTGGCCCGAAAAAGGTTGAGAAACACTGGGTTAAATGAACTTCATAGTTAAGACAAATTGTTGCTGCTTACATTGCCTTTAGTACAGTAACTTTTCATGAACATTTTCATGGTTATGAAGTTACTAAAATGATGCAAGGTTTTGTTGTTTGACGTCAACCATCTTTGTATAAAGCAAATGGCACTGCTCTCTTTGTTGTCCCATATTGCCATCTTTGGTGAACATTGTTTTGAAGATGATTAAACTGACACTGTTACAGTAATTATGTCACTGGATCATAAACTTTAATAAATGTCACTGTGAACTTATAGCTTTGTGATTATTGTGATTGGTAGATTTTATAAAAGTCATAATGCTAAAATTTAGCATTATTTACATGTGTAAAAAACTGGACAAAGGAAAAAAACAACACAATAAAGTGTACATTTTTAAAGTAAATTTAGTGTAAAATTAACTCCATAAAAATAACAGTATTACTCTGGAGAGAGTAAACAAACAGTGTTAAATAATTTGACTCACTGACTTGTTAATTTTGACACTAAAATAAGAAAAATTAACTGAAAATTTGACACTGGCCATAGGCATAGGAAGCGGGGGGACATGTCCCCCCCCCAATATTGGAGAGAGTCACATTCGTCCCCCCCAATAATTTCACCGCTGTTGCGAAGAATTTTAAAATCTTCCACTCGCGTGCTTTTATTTTGAAGGCGCATTCAGCAGAGCGCTTCCTGCCCCTCCCCCCTCTGAACGGCTCAGAGTAAACGCAGCAGCAGGAGTCAGAAACTCC
>NW_006800451.1:146728-161284 GCF_000485575.1 Poecilia formosa | reverse complement strand
TAATGTTAGCTAAAAGATGACTAGCTAATATCAATACAGAACCTTAAGCTTAACAAGAACCTTGTAGGCTACCGATGTTGGTGTCTGTTTTCAGCTACGTACATTCATTTTGCCCCAAAAAAGTCGATGCCTCCCACCCCCGTCACATGCGTCATTTCAACCAGACAGCCATTTGTAATCCATAGGGGGTGGGGGGCGCAGAAAATGTTTCGAAACCACTGGGGGGGCGCAGAAAAAAAAGTTTGGGAACCACTGGATTAGAGTAACGCGTTACTGATGTGTTGATGGCATAACTGTTTGACATTTCTGCTTAAGATATTTACTGATCTGTCAGGTTTCCGATATGCGTCCCCCCCAATGACAGACTCGTTCTACGCCCTTGCACTGGCTATAGAGGACATTTGACACTATTTGAGTGGGACCAAAAGTATCTGAAACGGAGTTAAATTCAACTCTATAGGTGTTAAATTGACACTTTGTTTTTTACTGTGCAGCTGTTCAATTCAGATACAGAAGAGGAGGACTCTGATGGATTTGTGGAAGAAGAATAAAAATAATGTGAGTGTATTGTTACATAGTCGAATAAAGTTCAACTAAACTTACCGTTTTGTTTCCATTACCTTTTTTTTTGACTGTATGTTTTAGCATGCGTCTTATAATCCGGAAAATATGGTATTTATAGATGTATACAAAAATCACAATATGCATAGTACATCACAGAAAACATGAAAAATGGATATTAATACATTTTTGGCCAACAAAAACCAGCCTGAAATCAGTTCGTGTAAATAAAAGTATTTAAATGGAACCGCTCAGCGTTTCCCTCGTGATTTTTTAAGAACTCAACTATTATGTGGTAAACTGAGGGTCTTCATATGAGAGCAAATATTCCTGTAAAAAAGGAAAAGGGTGATTCTTTTTTTGCGGCTACATTCCATGTCCCCATGTTTTGCTTACAATTATTTTTTGTAAAATGTGCCAAATATTTGCATCAAAGTATTTTAATTATATATTTATTCGTTTGCCATTATTCAAATATAAATTAAATGCCTTTTAAATATTTTGTTCTTTACACTCCTTTTTGGTGACCAACATGCTCAATTTCATTGCGTCCCCAGAGCCATGTAACAGACTTCCTCATGAAGTTTAAACTATGAGAAATATATATTTTTAATGTTTTTCTTCAATAAGTTGATTGACTGGACTAAACATTATTGTCGAAACTATTTTTCTTATTTGATATTTTCCTCATACATGTTCCAGTACTAACTTTCCACCGTTAGGATTTTTCCTTTTTGCCTTCAAAAAGTCTAAAATTCCATAAAAACCATTTAAAGGAAGTGACATCAAAGGTTTTGAAGTAAATTCAACCATGAAAACAAAGTAAGCTTCAACTGTCACCATCTCTGTACTTTTTCTTATCTTAAATATGTTAAACCTGGATGAGTAAAGCTTAAAGTTTCACCCTGTTAGGATGGATTGTGAAAAATGTTTATTCAGTAGAATTTAAAAAACATTACATTAGATTTAGTCATTAAAGGTTTGTTATTATGTTGAAGGTTGGCTAGCTAAATGTTCACCGCATAAAGAGCTACAGGTGGATTAGTTAGAAAAGTTTCACCCTGTTATGGGTGGAAAGTCATCATTTTAAGTAAAATGTCAGATGATGGAACAGAGTTGCAGAGTAGTCTGAGGTATTATCAGATGTCTTTTTGTCTGTTTTCATTTAACTAGTTGCCCCCATTGACTCCTGTGAGGGGAACAATGAGTACCTGTCAGGGGAAAATCCACTACAGGGATGTCACCTGTTTTCCCAAATAGAGCCAGGACAAATACTCTGCCTATACTTTGACTTGAAGGAGGCAATTCTGCAACTAATGATGAAAATCGTCAGATTTTAGAAGACATTCATTTTCCACCCTGTTATGGGACAATCCACCATGTTATGTTCCATTAATATTTAATAAAAACATGTTTTTACTAAATATTGTTACAGAAACATTAAATACTGTGAATTTTTCTGTGCCATGTTGGGAAATGAAGACCAATAAATGCACATATTGATATACGTTTTTAAAATTACCAATATTTTCAATCCTGTCAGTAATAATGAACAAACATTTTTTTTTTACAATAAAGACATAAATGATTCGTAACTACATGATGCGTTACAATTTCAAAAATAAAACATATTATATAGTAAAAGGGACACACTGTTTAAGAAAAAGTCATTATTCTAAATTTACATGTTTAACTATTTGTGGTCTACATGTAAATGTTCCTAACATGTAAATGTTCCTAACAGGTGGAACACATTCAGAGACAATGGTAAAAAAAAACACCTGTAATTATTAATTCATCCAGTCCTGAACTTTCCCATTGTTAATTTCTTATTGTTAAGCATGTCAGTGTTGTAACACAATATTTAAAACTTAAAACATTAACCCTTTTTTTTCAAGTGTCCTGAAGCCGAAATGTTGCCGCAAAAAAAGAATCACCCAATTTAAGCTCTTGTCACTTCCTGTTCCCCTGCAGCACCGCTGGCTTCGCCTCAGCACCAGGAAAGATTCACTGATTCAGTGATTCAGTTTCAGTGATTCAGTTTCAGTGATTCAGTGATTCAGAGATTCAGTGATTCAGAGATTCAGTTTCAGTGATTCAGTNTTCAGTGATTCAGAGATTCAGTGATTCAGAGATTCAGTTTCAGTGATTCAGTTTCAGTGATTCAGTTTCAGAGATTCAGTTTCAGAGATTCAGAGATTCAGTGAACTGCAGTTTTAATATCCAGGAGCTCACCGCGCCAGGATGATGTCCTCACAGCCGGTCGTGGTGACGAAGATGTTTCCCTCCTTGCAGGCTTCATCCATCGTTGTCACCTCGTACCCTGAAACAGGAAGTCAGTGTTAGTCGACTTCCTGCGGCCCAATGCTCGGCGCCTCGGTCTCGCTCACCCTCCATGGCGGCCTGCAGGGCGTTGATGGGGTCGATCTCCGTGACGATGACGCGGGCGCCGAAGGCCCGCAGCGCCTGGACGCAGCCTTTGCCGACGTCGCCGTAGCCCGCTACCACGGCGACCTTCCCGGCAATCATGACGTCGGTGGCTCGCTTGATGCCGTCGATCAGACTCTCCCTGCAGCCGTACAGGTTGTCGAACTTACTCTGCAGAGATGTGCTGACGATGAGGAGGAGGAGGAAGGCTGCCGATGGAGGCGGCGGTCAGACAGCCGGTTACCTTGGTGACGGAGTCGTTGACGTTAATGGCTGGCATCTTCAGGTCGCCTTTTTTCAACATCTTGTAGAGGTTATGAACGCCTGTGGTGGTCTCCTCCGACACGCCGCGGATACCTGAGGACAGGCCAGATATGAAACAAGAGAAGAAGAAACAAGAGAAGTAGAAGGAACAGAAGAAGAAGAACTTCCAGGGCTCCTTCAGTTTTCCACAGTAAAATTAAAACGTTTTCACCACGTTCAAGGAAGTTTTCTAACGTTTCCAGCAAAAACACTTTGGAAATAAAAACAAGCCTAANGCCGACTGACCCGGGTTCTGGTTCTGGATGGTTCCCCAGTTCAAACTAAAGAACCTCCAACATTAATAAATTATTTTTCATAGCATGAGCCAAACTTTGGCTTCCAGCCTCTTGTTGCCGGGTCGGTCACCAACCTGCCTCCGGCCCAGGTCCGTCAGAACCGGCCCATTCTCGCCCTGGACGCAGTCCGGCAGCTGGTTGGCGCGCCCGTCGTCCTGCGCGGCGCCCAGGTTGGCAACAAGTTGGGCAAGCTGGTTATGGTTCAGCTGCAATGCATAGACAGAGAGACATGAGGCGCTGCTGTGACCCGGTTCTACTGAGGGATTGGCAACTGGACCGGACCTTAAAGATATGACACAGGTTCTCCAGGGCCCGGTCCAGGAACTCGTGGGTCTTCTTCAGGTACTCGCCGCTGTCCTCGGGCTCGGCGCCGGGAAACGCGTTGCTGAGGTCAGAGGAGGCGAGTCCAAACCAGGACAGGAAGGAGCCGCCAGCCGCCGCCTCGCTGGACTGATCCGAGATCCGCTTGGCCGTGTGGCGGGCCTGCGCGATGATCTGGATCAACCTCATGACCTGCAGGGCGAGCGGTGACACGGTTCGCGACGTGCCAGACCAAACAGACCTGAAGTGGAGCTGCCGGTAACTCACCGCTCCTCGGACCTCGGAGCCAAACATCTGCTTGTACTGGCAGTCCTGTCCTTCCAGGGAATACACGTGGCTCTTCACTTTGAACGCCGTGTCAGTCACCATCCGTTGCCGTGGTGACAGGTAGCTGCCCCCCTGGCCCGGCGTCAGGTACCCGCGGGGCTGCCGGTGGGGCAGGACTTGCTCCGGTTCCAGAAACAGCTGCTCACCTGGAGAGGAAAAGCAGAAACACAAAGAGATGCCTGATTAGGCCTGTCACGATAATAAATTTTGCTGAGCGATTGTCTCAAAAATTATTGCGATAAACGATAATATTGTTTGAAGACCATTTTAAACTGATGTAATGGTAATGACATAATAATGCAAGAGATGTCCTGCCAAAAATAGATACACTTTATTTTCAAAAGAAAACTAAACACTGGGACTGGTAAACTAAATAAACAACCAAAAACAAAATGGACTCTCAGTCTCTGTTAACAAAAAAAGCACTTGAATAAAAACTGTAGTTTTTATTTCCAAAGTGGAAATAAAAACTACATTCAACCAAAAGAGTCCAGATTATGAAGTCTGTCTACTACATTCATCCTTCAATAATCATTAGATTTAGATGGAGAATATGGGCACATCGACCACCTGATCCAATACTTCACTCCGACCTGTAGCCCAGTTCACACTACTTTGCCCCGGTTTTCCCCTCAGGACAATCTCAGAAGGTCCAACGATGCTCCTGTAGTGTGTTCCGACTGATCGGGTCCAGTCGGTAGAACCGCTCCGATCTAAATCAGGCATATTCAACATGCTGGATTGTCTTGGCCAGTTTATCGCTGCAGCCTGTGGGTTTTCCCCGACTGGGAGCGAGAAGGCAGCCTGCTGAATGTGACAGGCAGCCAATCAGAAAGCGCGGATTCCCCTCGCCTTTCTGAAGGGGAAACATGGAGGGGAATCCCAAACAGCTGACACAGCAGCCAGAGTCCAGCAGACATGGAGATGATATGTGGAAACAACATTAATGTTTATTCAACATTTCATGAGGAATACCCACAGAAATGACCAGGACAGGGTTGGAGTGAACTTGCTACTGCAGCTGATGAACCCAGTAACTCCTCAGCTGTTCATCGTTAACGTGACATAAACGGGTAATAATGATAAGGCTATGCATTCAGCCGCGTTCGTTTACTTTAAATTCGCGTGTGATATAGTTGGTTTTTACGGGATCTTCTGTCTGAAATCTGAATGTCGGTGAGAGAAATCGGTTCGTGTGGTGTAGCTCTTGCTGTGTGGCTGGACATACAGCACGATTGAACCCGGTTGAACCCAATCGAACCCGTTATACTTACGGTTTGTTGTCGGCTAGTGCGTCTCTCAGGTTTTGAAAACGGGCCGACGGTCGGCCGACAGTTCTAAGATCATGTAATGTGAGCTGAGCATTTAGGAAACGAGGAGGGGAGTCAGTGGAGAGGACCGAGTTGAGCCCGTTTTCATTCAGTGTCATCAACAGAAAGAGAAAAGGGCAGGAAGAGACGATAAAGCCGACAAATTAAAACGAGGTCGATAACTTTCATCTGTCGTGCGATTCATTCATTTATTGTTTATCGCGACAGGTGTTAAGAATTATAAAAAATAATTACATTAAAAGAATCCAAACAAATCCTGTTGAGATAAATGACCTTCCTGATCAAATTAAATACCAAAACATAAATTACAAAAAAATCTCTTAGAATGTTCTAATTTAGTTTTCTGGCTTTTCGCAAACAGAAATAATTGTTTTGATTCTGACCGACCTGAAACCACAAAAATTTATTCAGATTCAACTTCAGACAGCGAAGAAGAAAAAACGTTTCACCGTCAGCTGTATGTAAATATCTGGTTCAAAGTGTAAATAACGTTTTGATCCAATAGTTCATATTACAGTGGAGTACATATCAACAAACCTGATAACTTTATGCATTACTTTAATAGTGCACAAGTTAAACTTTATACCATAAAATATCTGAAAAATAAAATATCTGGCAACCAGATTTGGGCCAAAATAGAAAAAAATATGAGAATAAAGTCATAATATAACTTTATTCTGGTAATTTTATATACTCTGTCAAAAAAATAAAATGTTAGCACAATAAAGGCCCCAACATACTCTGGCGTTCTGTCTGCGGACGGTTGGGTCTTCATACTCAGCTACCGATGACCTGAAATTCTCTCGTGACAAATTCTTTATTTCACACAATCTTAATGAGAACTAGCAAGTTTGATGAACTATTTGGGCGCCTAGCTCCGTTTCTCCATCCGAGAAGCTTTAACTCGCCTCTCGGTGCGGACAGAGAGGCAGTGACATGTCGGTTCATCCGGCAGACTGAGCCGCTGCCCGGAGCAGCGCAGCTTCCTGCTGCAGGCAGCGGAGCAGCAGGGGGCTTTAGCTGCAATCAGGGATCCATGCAATAAGCTTTGAATGTTTATTATGTTCTAAAAGCACAATTGTGATCGGTGTAATAATTTGTGCACCAATTGAAAATGAGCACATACCCGATCATTGTTCTTTGTTGGGAGAAAGAGTCAGACTGAACTTATCGGACCACCTCTCTGCTCCGCTGCCGATGAATCTGGGACGACGTCTTGGTTTTGTTCTCATAATTCACCATGTCAATATTTGTGTGAATATATAAAGCCTGTTGCTGTTAAGTATTTTCGCTTACGTGTCCATCACGTCCCCGTGACAACTTTATGTTGACTTTTATCATGTTGGTCTGAACATTGAAACAATATGAACTCGTATAACCCTGGTTATACGAGTAAAGTTATAGTTATCGACCTCATCAGCCCGGTGTCGCATGAAAACCAGTTCGATGTTAAAACTGTTTCCACCAGGCAGTTTACTGTGCGACACCGAGTTCGCGGTCAGAAGCATCTGTCCGGCAGACGTCCGCTTCGAGTCCCTGCGGACTGAAGTACGCCCGAGTACATTGGGGCCTTAAGACCTGAGCTCAATATGGAGAACAAGAGTTGAAACACGAAGCACCGAGTTAAAGCTCAAGAATGTAAACGTAAATATTTCTCCTTGAAGAAGCTGAGAAAAATCATTGTTATTTTTCAGGCAGATTTAAAAACATTCCCGTTCTGCGCTGCACTCCTCACCAGCAGGTGGCGGTAAACACCAGCTGTCAGCCCCCCACCAACTGACTGAACAACAAACTGGATTATAAGAGACTCTGAGCTGAACCAGCGTTTACTTCATCTGACCTACAAAAACATTTACTTTCCTTTTGGGATAAAGCAAACATTTCCTAGTGATTATTTTATGAAAAATAAATCTAATTATGCAGGAAACAGTTTCAGTTTTAACCTCATTTCTCTGTATTTCACTCGGACGCTTCAGTTCTGCTTTTATTTGAGAGCAGCCAGAGAACCTGGAGCTCCGACACGTTCCTCTGCTTTTTTACACTTTGTGCAGAATAAAAGTTAAATGGTTGACTTTACTGGGTTTTTTCAGCGCGTTACAGACATAAACATTAACTTGGCTGAACCTGGAGCTCAACTGTTGAGAAACGTGAAACTTTAGAGCAGGGTGTCCAAACTTTATCACGCGTCCAAAAGGACGAAACAGCTGAACAATGAACTAAGAATACCTTAAATAATTTGACTGTTGGAGAACGGCGTGGATAATACGGCGGATATCTTTAGATCCAAACTAAAGATATCCGCCGTATTAAAACAAAAGTGAACATTTAAAGACAAAACAACTGAACAAAATGTTTCAGATTCTGATCAACAAAAATCTGCATTTATGTCAATTTCTTTGGAAATGCTTTAGAAAAGTTTCATAAATGGATTAAAAGCTGGTTAATGTGCAGCGAAGGAGTGAAAGTTACTGGAAAGACAGAAAGGGTAAAACCTGATGATTAATGAGAAGAGGGTTAGGGTTAACCCCCTTTTCAAAAGGAACAGAAAATTTACATCAAACAGCCGAGCAGGAACTGCTGCCCGCTGCATCTGAAGGCAGGGGCCACACATGGCCCCCGCACCACACCTTGGAAACCCTGCCTTCAGGAATGAACCTGCACAGCCTGAAGCGGGCAGGAGGCCCACCTGGCAGCAGCTTGGGGTACTTCTGGTGCACCAGGTTGGTGAGGTCTCCGCCGTCGTCCAGGATCATGTTGAGCGGCGCTCCGTCTCTGAAGTACAGCGTCTGCTCGATGCACCACACGTACTCCTCGTCCGTCTCGCCCTTCCAGGCGTAAACTTTAAAAATAAATCAGAGGTCACTTCCTGCCTGCGCGCTACGCCGAGCGGCCACAGGGGGCGCCGTCTGGTACCTGGAACACCGGTTTTGGCGATGGCAGCGGCGGCGTGGTCCTGGGTGGAGAAGATGTTGCAGCTGGACCACTGAACCTGTGGAGGGGGTCAGAGGTCAGAGGTCGGCCATGTTCACCTTTCACAGTTCAAACCACCTCTGATGAGATGACATCCACCTCCATTAATAATCAATAGAAACAGATTTATTGGCGAATCGATCATGTTCGCTGCATGTTTATCTTTTACATCACCTGATCCTACACTGCAAAAAACTCAATCTGACCAAACAAACATCCAAGTTCAGTTCAGTCAGAAAAACACAGGGAGAAAAAATCCTTAATATTGATAATAAATGAGGACTGGTGAATTACTTCACTCATCAAACAGATTATCAGTGAAGTAACAGGAGGATTTTATCAATATTCATTATTAATGAAAACAAGCCATTATATTTTGTTACTTTTCAGTTATTTTTGTCTTAACTGAACTGAGATATTTGCTCTAGAAACTAGACAAAAATACTTGGTCAGATTTGGTGTTTTTCCAGAGTAACTCAGACTAGATTTAGTCACTCCAGATGAACTTAAAGCCAGAGCTTCCAGTGAGTGATTTCAGGCTGCAGCAGCTGCAGCAGCTGCAGCAGCGCCGGGCCGGTCCAACATGGCCAACTGCTTTGACCCGTTACAATCATCCTGCAGTTCAGGTTGGGTTCACATTCTGCTTAAAAACAGACCTGTTTGAAATTTTATGATTATTTAACTGCAAGTGTGTCGCTCACTGCTGCCACCTGGTGTCAGAACACAAAGGCTGCAGGTCTGAGGAAATGAATATGGACGAGGTTAGAACCCATTTCCTCTCCAGAAGTCCAGTTCTGCTCTGACACAGGCAGTTTTCTGGTCCCATCCTGCTGGTTTGGGCAGGATGGGACCAGTCCAGATCGGACAGACCCAGATGTGATAACCGCACAGCAGCCTTGAGGAGCAGAACTGAGTCAACATTAGATCGATATGCTGGCCCCCTGCAGAGCCTGAGAGCAAACAGCTGCCATAAACACAACAGAGCTCCTTCATTAGTTCAGCATTAACTCAGCCGGCAGCACAGGGTCAAAGGTCACCTCGGCTCCGAGGGCCGTCAGGGTCTCGATGAGCACGGCGGTCTGCAGCGTCATGTGCAGGCAGCCGGCGATGCGTGCGCCTTTCAGCGGCTTGGACTGGCCGTACAGCTCCCTCATCTTCATCAGGCCTGGCATCTCGTTCTCTGCGATGGTGATGGCCTTCCGCCCCCACTCCGCCAGGCTGATGTCAGCTGGACCCGACCGGCGCCGCCAGGGAGGACAACGGTTAGGAAACATTAACAACATCTGGCTCAATATTCAGAGGTTTTTCACTCGGTAAAAGCTTTTATTTATTCTCTTTCCTGCAAAAAAACATCAAACTTTCAGCTCAGCTAGGAGGAATAAATCACACTGGAAAACGTCCAAGTTCACCAGAACGCCGTCTGCAGGAACCTCACAAAAACCTCTTCAATTCAGTCACATTCATCCCAACTGATCCTGGTCATCAAGACACCCAATTACTCTTTAAAATGTTTCTATGCAAGTAAACTGAGAGGAACAGACATTTTTTCAAACTTGGTCAGATTTGGGTCGGTCCTGACCGAGTCAGACACACTCAGAAAAAGTATCCTGTTCAGCCAAAACTCCCTTCTCTGCACCTTCATTTCACTTCTTGGCGTCAATTAAAATCCATTCTGCGCTGAACTGAAGCAGAATGACCAAACCTGACCAATGGGCAGCAGAAAGTTAACATTTACAAATCTGGCGTCACATAAACCAGTAAAATACTCTAACATTACTCCAGTGCATGAATTAAGATGGTTAAGTTTGATTTCTGCAGGCCTTTGACAGTGTTTGTTTAGACTTTGACCCCACTGATCATGTCAATCATATTTTGTTAGCTTCCAATCACATGACGATCCAACAGCGTCAATTTCAAATAAATTGTTTTGCTTTGCTGTTTTGTTGTTGCTTAACTGGCGCCAACAGGTTTTAATTTGCTTTTTGATTACTTTTGATGTGTTTGATCACGATTTTTCACACATCTGAAGCCATTAAGATTACATGTACAACAGAACCTGAAAAACACATTAAAACTATTGAAAATCATAAATAAAACTATAAAAAGACAGACACTAAGCGCGTATGGAGACCACGTGTTGTTACAGCTATGTAGCTACTCTCAGTCGGTGCAGCATAATCTCTGCCTGTTCTTGTCACTCACGAAGCAAACTGGCGGTGAAGCGCGAGGCATCACGGGAGATAGAGTTTACAAACACCGCGCGAGCAGTGGAGCGCCGAGCCACGGGCTGTGCTGATTAACTACATTACCCAGAAGCGTTTGGTGAGCTGCTTCAGGTACAAGAGAAGCCCATGCTGGGCGCGAGTACATGTCGATTCATTCTCACGACTGAACTACAAGCCTGTGAAATGTAAACATGAGACCCGGACTAATAAACTACAGAACTACCGAAGATTAAATTAGAATGTGAAATACGCGGGGATGTTTAAACTACAACTACACATTAATCTGTAAGGCATGCTAACAAGTGAACTCTGTCTGGAAAACATAAGTCCTAAGGCTAAAACCGGATTCGTAAGTAATATGCGAACATAAAGTTGAATATTGGGTTCTGTTAAAGTTTCTGAACCCGTCAGAACCAGTTAGAACATTCAACCTCAACAACTCGCCAGCGACTCGCCAACAAAGCTACTTCGGTAAATACCAATTAAACGGCGAGAAAAGGAGCGCAGCGACCTACCAACTTTGTAGGGTAGTTTCTCAGACATGGCTGTTCAGTGTAGTTTGGTTCCGAGGAGTCTGACTGAAGCTGCAGCCTGGCCGGCGAACTGAGGCGGAGAGGGAGGGACAGAAACATGACGGCTCGGTTTTTATCGGCCGGGCTTCGTTCAGGCTGCTCTCCGTAGCTGGGTGGCTCCGACGCGGGGATACTCTGGTTTTCTATTGGCTGGAGCAGCTCCCACCCCACAGCCGGGTAGCCAATCAGTACGTGAATTTTGACGTGGGGCGTTCACTGACTGTGGAAAATGTAGTTAGAGCGAGTCTGGACTGGACTCTGTCGGTGTTTTCAGCTGTTATTCAGTAAGCCTCGACACAAAAGTTGCAAAAAAACAACAAAAAAAACAGTAGCGCATAGTTCTTCTGGGAGTATATTTAATGTTTAAAACCGACATCTCTATTTATAACCAGTGATTCAACGCTTTATGTAAATCTCCCCGGTTTTGTATAATAATTTAACTCAAAATTAACTCCTAGGTAAAGCTTTCATTTCATTTCTTTGGACTGTTATTGCAGAAAAATTGTTACAAGTAGAAACATAGTCTTTGTATACGAGAGTTCCTAAATATAAGTGAACAACATTTAGGAACTCTATTATCCATAAAGATGTGGGGAGTAGACCCTCTGCTGCTCCCCAATGAAAGGCAGTTGAGGCTTTAAGAATATGATCTGGATATGTAAAGGGGTAGCTGAGAAAATAAAAACAAAAAACCTCCAGTGAAGCAGTGAATATATTGCCTGCAGTTAATAACTCACTGGTGTCTTCAGTTTTTATACATCCAGATTGGTCCGGGAAGTAGAAGCAAACTATTTTTTAATTTTCTGTTCATGTTTTTGTGTTTTGCTGCTGCAGAAATGGAATTAATTTAAGACTGGTTTCCAACTTCATTTTTATGTTTATAAAACATCTAATTGTTTCGTGTATATGTGTGCCAAGCGTCCAAATGTCTGGTAATAACACAATCATCTGAATCAGCCAAATGTATAATGTAACTTATACGTGGAAGGGGGTCAAAGCTGACCCACCATCTTCTCCACCATCATAAATTATGCAACCCAGATGTTTAAATTGTAACTTTGCATGCAAGTCACATTTTCTGTAGCTGTAGTTAGAAAATATCAAAGAAATGCAACTGGTAAGACGGACGGTCTGAGTGTGACCTTTGACATTGAGCTGTAACATTATGCTACAGGTAATTTAGGAGCAGATGTAGAACTGCCAGCTCAGGTTCCTCTGGCTCTGTGAGGCCGAGTTTAGAAAAAACCAAAAACTTAAAACTATTTAAAGGAAACATGTTTTTATAGCAGTAAATGATTCGTTCTGCAAATGTTTGAAAATCAAAGTGGATGACAGAAACTGTCAAATCAAGAGTTTGAGCTTGAAAACAAGGAAGCTGTTGGTGGAGGTGTTCCTCAAGGATCAGTTCTTGGACCAGTTCTGTTTATCTATGGATAAATTTTTAAAATATCTTTGACCCGGAAATGAATTTGGGAACCACTTCGTCCACCAAGACTTAAAAAAAAGAGTCAAAACCATTTAATAAAGGAGGAACATTTAAAAAACTGGAAAAAAAGGTCCAGCAATGGCTGATTGAGAAAAAGCATAAAAATCTAATTCTTTTATTTGGAAAATCAGCAATTCTTACAAGTCATTGAATCCAAACTTTATTCAGGTTACCTGTGCTGTAGCAACAGTGAAACCGCTTGCACCACATAAAGTCTAGAACCAGCGCAGTCGGGAAGAGCATGTTGACATCTGAGGTAAAGTAATCCCAGCATATGTTGGAGCTTTTTACTTATAAATACAAAGAGCGGCTTGGAGAGCTGCAACGCTTTTATCAAAGTTTAGATCCGACGAGCAGGAGGAGAGGCTGCAGCCCGGCAGTGAGCAGAAGCTTGTTTCCATGGTGATTTCAGCAGGAAGAACGAGTCAGAACCAGAACCCATCGGGTCCATCAGTGAGTGCTGGAGCAGAGTTACACATAACGCCAGTCGTTAGGTAACCGCAAACCACAAGGCGCAGGAGGTGTCAGGCACGTTTCATTCAGCAGAGCAGCAGGCCAATCAGAAACGGATCAAACATCAACTTATCAATTTACAGCTGAAACACGAAACCTTCCGTCAGGAGTTCACCTCAGTCTCATTTAATCCCAAACCGTTCAGCAATCTGAGGAGATTAACTCAGTGAGAAGAGCAGCAGCTCAGAGCAGAACGCGGCGTGTTTTTCCTGCAGAACATTCCGGTTGTTGATGAAATCACTGAAGCTAAATTCACATTCAGAGAAAATTTAAGCAGTTGGTTGATGCAACATATCTGTTTCAGAGATGTGTGTGAAATTTTAGATTATTTAAACTCTTGAAAGGAAGCAAAATTTTTCATGTTTTCTTCCAAATTGCTTTAAGGAAAATAAGACTTGAAGGTGTGGCTGAAGCGAAGCAGCGAAGGTTTCATGAAAACTTAAACTCCAGCTGTGCAACAGGAGCAAACGCTCCCTCAGTAATATGTGAATCATGGTTCAGTACCGATCCGACGTTCCTAAGACATTCAGCAGAAACGGGTTCATCATCTCTGCAGTGCAGCAGACTGACAGGAACATGGAGAGCAGCAACGCCACGCCACTTTCTGTACACGAGTTGATGCTTCACATTGCTGCAAAACAAGCCTGGTCCTGCTGCTGCACACACACCACACACACACACACACACACACACGCGCACAAACCATTTCCACAAACACGGTAGCCTCAGGCTCCTGGAGGACTTTTTGTTTCACTCAGAGGGAACAGAGGTCAGAGGTCGCTCAGCAGGAAGAGAAGCTGGGATGCAGAGCAGCATCAGCAGCTGACAGCCCCTGCTGCTCTGCTAGGGAAACCCCGCTTAGTTGGCTGCCCAGGCCTCCAGGTCGGCCATGTCGTCCTCGTCTTCCTCCACCTTCTTCTTGGCTGGAGCAGAAACAGAGAAGAGGTCAAAGGTGAGGCAGAGCGTCCAGCGCAAAAGCAGGTAAGTCTGAACAGGAAGTCTCACCTGGCTGAGAGGGAAGCGACGTGGACGGGACGCTGGGCAGAGACACGTCTTCTGTTCCCTCGATCTCCAGCAGGTTTTTATCCAGTTCTTCCTGCTCCAGCTCCTCCAGCTCCGCCATCAGCTCATCCTGAACACAGAGACGGGGATTAGGCTATAATCTGGACAGCGCTCCATTAGGCATTAAAGATGGCCGCCGCAGCGCTCCATTAGATGGCCGCC
>NW_006800451.1:141217-145899 GCF_000485575.1 Poecilia formosa | reverse complement strand
CGCCGCAGCGCTCCTTTAAGTAGTAAAGATGGCCACCGCAGCGCTCCTTTAAGTAGTAAAGATGGCCGCCACAGTGCTCCTTTAGGCAGTAAAGATGGCCGCCACAGCGCTCCTTTAAGTAGTAAAGATGGCCACCGCAGCGCTCCTTTAAGTAGTAAAGATGGCCGCCACAGTGCTCCTTTAGGCAGTAAAGATGGCCGCCACAGCGCTCCTTTAAGTAGTAAAGACGATCGCCATAGCGCTCCATTAGGTAGTAAAGATGGCCGCCACAGCGCTCCTTTAGGTAATAAAGATGGCTGCCGCAGCGCTCCTTTAGGTAATAAAGATGGCCGCCGCATCGCTCCATTTAAGTAGTAAAGATGGCCACCGCAGCGCTCCTTTAGGCAGTAAAGATGGCCGTCACCTAGCATCACTCTGTTGAAGCAGTAAAGATGGCTGCCGCAGCGCTTTGTTTTGTGGTGGAAAATTGGGACGGCGTCTGAAGAAGAATAATTAAAGAGCGAACATAAAGTCAGAGCTGAACTGGATCTCTGGTTCTGATTGGGTCTCACCTCGTCGTAATCCTCCCCGAAGCCCACCGGTCTGGAGATGACATCAGAGATCTCCTGCGCCAGCTCCTGCTGCTCCGTGATGTCTGCCATCAGGTCGTCCACCTTGTCGATGTCCCTGCCGGATGGTGGGAACAAAGATTGCGTTTGTACGAAAACCAACAGGAAGTAAGCTCAAAGCAACAGGAAGCAGAACAGAGAGCTTACATGTTCTCGTGTGCAGCCTTCATGGCTTTGGCAGCGAAGCCCATGTTCTTCAGCACCTCCGTGTTGGTGTTGGCGTTCTCTAGCGCCTCCCGTTGGAACTCGATGGTGGACAACGTCCCGTCAATCTGGGCCAGCTGCTTTTCATAGCGCTTTTTCCTCTTCAGGGCCTGGAGAGCCGCTGGGGGTCAAAGGTCACCTTCAATATTACACCTCCATTAACTTGTCCCATCAATCAGCTGAGATAAATTAACCTGACGCATAATCAGCTTTTCTTCTGGGACTCTTTTTGAATTTAGACCAAACAGGAAGCGAATCTTTCTGAAACACAGCTAGGTCAGCTGATCAGCAGCAACAGGAAACAGGAAGTCAGCCTGATACTCAAAACTGCTTCAAAACAGACAAATATTGTGAAGCAGTTCCACATTTAAAAATAATCATTCTCATATTAAAGAAGTAAAATGACCAATGTCTCATGACTAATGTTGTCGGTTTTAGGATGGAAAGCCTCAGAAACACAGCAAGCAGAACCACCTAACATTTATTAATCAATAATTTAATATGTTGATGTTCGACATAAAACTGTCTTTAAATCATTAAAAGGGCGATATCATGGATTTTCCAGGCACTTAGTGCCATTTTATGACTATGTTACTTGTAAAAATGCTGAATATACCAAATATGACTTCAAAGAAATGCGACTTCCTGCTTTAGCTAATTGGGCCTCTGTGTCTTTAAGAAGCTCCGCCTCTCTCTGAAGCTCCAACTGAAGGAAGTCGTCCCAACATGGCTCCTCTATTAACCCTTTAACGTTTTTACCAGCGCAGCTCTGAGCAGCAGCTGCTACAGTGAGCTCATCAGGTGTTTGCTAATTGCTGCTGGCTAGTCTAAAGGAGCTGAGTGGGGGAGGAGCTGTGCTTTGAAGGCGAGGCTAGGTCCTCCAGGTGTTTCGGAGCAGAATGGTTGCCATGGAGATGAAAGGGTCTATGAAACAACAAAGACTCGCTGAGTAAAACCAACATGTGGTTGAAGAAATCAAAGTTTTCTCCAGAAGTCGGACGGAGCGCTGTCCACTGTCCTTCTGTCCACCTGTCCACTGTCCTTCTGTCCATCTGTCCACTGTCCACCTGTCCACAGCTCAACTGTCCATCTGTCCACCTGTCCACAGTCCACCTCTCCACTGTCCACCTCTCCACTGTCCACCTGTCCACTGTCCACCTGTCCACAGTCCAACTGTCCATCTGTCCACTGTCCACCTGTCCACAGTCCATCTGTCCACCTGTCTGAGCCCAGAGGAATAAAACCTGTTTTCCTCATTTCATCACCAGGCCGCCTGCTGGAGGGCATTTTGCCTTTTTATCATTAAAACATTTAGTCTCCAAGTTCACTCATTCTTATTTTGTGAAGGGGTGAATTAACCCTTTCACGTCTGTCTGGGCTCTCAGATATATTGCAGGTAGAACATGTCAAGAATTAGTAATGTTAACCAAACCGTTCATTTTTATTTAAAAGCAAGACATTTCCTCAAAAGTTTTGGATTCATTCTGGGGGTTTTTTAGAGATTCTGTGGTTTGGTCAGGAGTCAGAAAGGGTCAAAGTTCAGAAACTGGATCCCGAATAAATGGAAATATGGTCAAATCTTAAATACTCACAAGCTATACAAATACATTACTGTGTATGTAATACTTTTGGACCATTTCTAGAAAAACCCCAAACATTTCTCGACAAAAAGCTGTTTGTATGGGTGTCCAAAGTGTGGCCGGGGGGCCATTTGCAGCCCAGGGAATGATTTCAGACGATCCTCAATAAGTCAGGCTCTTCCAGAGGTTTGAAACAAAAGGTCAGAGTGAAATTTTCACTGATGTGAAGCTTTAAAAAAAATATACAGAAAATCTAAAAAAGGAAAATTAAAAAATACGACACAAAGCATTCATCTGTCATCAGCCATGTTTTTGCTTTTATTACGTTAGGAGTGCAAACATCACCTGACTTTTAGTAAGAGGCAGAGCAATGCAGTAAGCTTAAAATGAAGCCAGTGAGCTACAGCTGAAAACAACCTGAAAAACTTTGTTTCAAATTTACTATTTCTACAGAAATCACACTACTTTGTTTCAATAAAATATTGCTGTTAAACTTATAAAAATTAAAATAGTTTTGTAATTTGATCTAAAATTTAAGCTTCCAAGGTTGACTGGTTTTTATGGATCTGTAGTGAAAGAGAAATGAGAATGCGAGTAGAAAACGTCCTCGGTGAAAACCTTCTTCAAACACGGTTTACTAAACACTTTAAACCAGGGGTCCCCAAACTTTTTCCTGCGAGGGCCACATGACTGTTCCCTTTTCTGGTCGGGGGCCGGTCATAGTTTTTTGAGACAGAAACCTTAGAAAAGTTTTGTTGACCGGTTGACCGGGGTGGGGGAGTGAAACTGTTGACCGGGGGGCTGGATTACTGCCGACGACATATTCGCGTTTGTAGATAGATTTTTACCCAGAATGCAAATGGAAAAAAACCGTGAGCGAAACGGTGACTGGTGCTGACTAGTACATTCCACTGAGGGAAACTAAGTTTCATATCTGCTCAAGAGCGCCCCTGGTGGTTGAAGAAAAATCCACATATATATAAAAAAAAACACTGAATGCTCTCTGGTATTGCTCAGGGGGCCGGACCAAATGAGGAGGCGGGCCGGATCCGGCCCGCGGGCCGTAGCTTGGGGACCCCTGCTTTAAACCAAACTCTGCTTCTACCTGAATCTGTGACCTCTGACCTTCAGGACACGTCTCAGATGCAACAAAACAACAGGTTTAAATACGCCTGAGCTTCCCAACCACACATTAGTCACAGCTTACTGATCTGATGATATTTATATTTAGGTTCCTACATGTCTGTGTGGATCCACTGGGAGCCTCACGGCGGCTCTCAGTCCCAGTTTGATTCAATTATTTCAGCATCCAGACATGATCTGAAATGACTTTATGTGACTCTTTATGAGATTACGGCACTGAGTCCAGGTCACTTTCTCTCTGCTGATCCTTTCTGGGAACGAGTCGCTTTTATTTCAAAGCAAAGTGAAGAAGATTCAGATTGTTTTCAGCCGGGATAAAGAAGCTTAGCTCATCAGGCCCCGACAGTTTGCATAAACGTCGTGTCGAGTCTTCTTCCTCTTTAGTGTCATTGCATGGTTGCAACAGGTGAGTGAGGTGAAGGCAGAGGAGTCATCATGCCTGATGTGATCAGAACAGGTTTGGTATGTTAGCTCTCCTCTATCCTGCCACAGTTGGAAGCAGAAAACAATCCTGATCATCAGGTTTATGTTTGGAAGTAAATATGCCACCAAAGATGAAGTGAAAACTGCCTATATGAGAACCACTATCAATTTATTAACCAAGCAAAGCAATGAGAGCCCAGAGAATGACAAAGTGGAAATGAATAATAAAAATGTCATAAACAACCATGAACATGGTGAGCATCTGATCAGCAGCTCAAAGGTCAGATAACGCTTGAACTCTGACCCCAAATCCCAGAGGAGTTGAAACAAAAGCTTCACAGCTGCAGCAGATCGATCAGAACTTCAGCGTCTCTCTGCTGACCTGACGGTCTTAAAACAGCAGCAGCAAAAGCAAAGGAGGTGGATTAGCAACTGATGATGTCACAGGAAGCCATACAGAGCTGTTAGCATGCTATGGCTGTCAGACAGCAACAGACTTCAGTCAGAGGCTTCTTTGGTTTTGTTTTGAGACCGACTGCTACTGGAGATCCTTCCCTCCGTCACAAACAGATGCAAATGATTATTAATTTACTTTTGGGTCAAATAAAGTATTTATGAAATGAATTAAATAAACCACATACCCTATTTTTGGGACTATAAGCTGCTACTTTTTCCTAAGCTTTGAACCATGAGGATTGTAGCCCGGTGTGGTTTTTCTGTGTAT
>NW_006800451.1:138814-140389 GCF_000485575.1 Poecilia formosa | reverse complement strand
GTTGAGGAAGAGCTTTGTCTGTCTTCAATTTCTGCCAGGAAATCAGCTGTTTTATCCAAACATGCACAGGTTTCACACTAAATAGGTAAAATATACAGATATTGACATTTTGTACATGCAGATCTTCATAATGTAACAGTGAAATCTTTCCCAAATATTATTGCTTCTTTCAGAATAATTATTATTTTCTGTATTCCGGCTATAACAATGCTTGTGAAATAGTTTGTAAAACACTTTGAAGTTTTCTACAACTTCTTTAAATTTAACACCACAGTGTTGTGGCTGTTCAGGTGTTCAGGTGTATTTTTTAAGTGGACATGTTACCTGCAATTTGAAATAAGAAATGTAAAATATGATAAATATACATTTTTGTGTTTATTTGATTCCTATTCAAGACACTTTGATAAGAATGACTTTATATAAAGGCGGCTACAGAGTATCTTTGTTTACATTTTTGGTTGGTGGTGTGCCTCCAGATTTTTTCAATTAAAACAATTACCTTGGCTCAAAAAAGGTTGAAAAACACTGATTTAGAGTTGATCACCTGTTCGGGTTGTTTTACCTTTGCTGTGGCTCATCACACCTGCTGTAGTTTCTGAATGTTCAATAAACGACAAACTTGGACTAATTACCTCGTTTGTTTGTGAGTATATGTCATTTACAACAAACATCAAACACAGTAAATATGTTTCATAAAGTATTTAATAGACAAATGGCTTCTACTGCGATAATTATGTGAAATTAAACTGTCTAATATTTAAAAAAAATAGTTTGGGCATTTCGCTATAGATAGACACCAGCACCCTTCCCGACCCCACTGGGGACAAGGGTGTATAGAAAATGGATGGATGGGTAGTTTGGGCATCTCACTTTGAGCTCAGAGTCTGAGAGGCTTTTCCTTTATCAAACTACTTTTTTTGCCTCTTATTTAGTGGAAATATTGATGTTAATGAGATTTTCTCCAAAATAATAACCTTTTTCAACCTTTATAGCTAAACTGTTGAAAATGAGGCTCTAACATTCACAAATAACAGTGAAATAAAATCCAGTCCAACATCTGGTTTGAGGTGATTCCTCTGGAACCTGCTGGAGGAAAAATATCCCAACTTCAGAAGATGAGCTTTAACCTAACAGAGCTCTGAGGTTCCTCCTGTCAGGGTGAGGAGGCGCCATGTTGGGAAGATGAAGCTGCAGGATCTTCAGAACAAACAGGTCATGATGCTGGGCTGCTGATCATCCCTCTGTCTGGACACAGGATCAATAGAACCAGTTTAAAAGATAAAATGAATGGTTATATGCCAGACATGGAAAACTGGGATGACTCCATGCCATGATCACAATTTAGGTCTCGGGCATCTCAAGGTGTCAACATTGCAGCCAGTGGACTGGCTACGGATACCGACTCAAGAACGGGGCCACCATCAGTCACCTCCTCTACATGGATGACATCAAGCTGTACGCCAAGAGCGAGCGAGACATCGACTCACTGATCCACACCACCAGGATCTACGAATACAGCAAGCAAAGGGCAACCTCGTTGAGGTCACAAGGAAAGGAGCCACAGCCAAATACCTC
>NW_006800451.1:132426-135948 GCF_000485575.1 Poecilia formosa | reverse complement strand
AAATTAAGGTGAATTCATGGTTCCTTTTTCCACATAATGTAACCGGTAGTGGCTATGATTAAAAAAAAAAAATTATGTGGTATCGGTGATCGGCCCTCATGAATGATCGGAATCGGCAGGAAAAAACCTCTAATATAAAAAATGTCCTTCTCACTCTCCGCGGGTGGTCTCTCTTCTCTGAGCTCGGTCTTCTACCAGAGTCCACATTTCTGGACTGAGATGTCTGAAGTTCCTGGGATCTGTTTTAGCCGCTGCTCCAGTTTGGGGGTGACTGCCCCGATAAAAAAAAACTTTGTGCGTGCGGCTTATAGTGAGGTGGGCTCTGGACAATTATTTATTTTTTTACAGTTTAAGCTTGAGTTTTGATCGCTTTAACACTTTCTTTTAATCTTTTAATGAATTGTTTTAAGTGTTCCGGTTCATTTCAGCTTAAACTAAAACCCTCAACGGAAGCTCCCCTGCATATGAACAAATTATTTAAAAATTAAGTGCCAGCTCCCATTCTCCTTCTGGAGGTTAGTCTGCGGGCGAACCAATCAACTAACTAACTAACTAACTAACTAAGGGAGTAACCCAGGGAGATTTATCTCACCTCGTTTGTTTTTCGTGCCGTTCTTTTTCGCCGTCAGCAGCTCATGGTCGATCTTCTTCTCCAGAAACTCTTGTTTTTTGGCCAACATCTCCTCTGTTTCCCGGAGTTTCTGGATCGCCTCCTGGGGAGTCGGTCCCTTCCCTCCCTTCCCTCCTCCGGTGCCGAATATCTTACCAAACAGCGACATTTTGTGTGATTCAGATTAAAATGCGCCTGTTCGGCTGTGAAGACACACAACCCAGCGGAACTTTGAGAGCGAACCGGTGAAATGCTAACAAGAATCTCCTAAACGTCCTAACTGCCGCTGGTGTTGTTTCACTTCCGCTTTTCGCTCACAGGCCTCGTGATGTCATTACGTAAGCGCCGTGACTCATAGCCGGAAGACGAGAGGGGGATTCCGGCCGCCATGATCAGCATCTTCATACATCATTGAGCAAATCTATTTATTGAAGCACTTCTGTTCAAAACTGGAAACTCAAATATGTGAGACAGTAGAAAATATTTAAAGCATCTCTACAAAAAACTTTGATCTTAAAATCCAGAAGAGTTAAGTATCCAAAACTTACAGCCCAATGAAGTCAAAATACTTTTGCTTCACAAGTAGCTGTTCAAGTAATTACTTGAGAGAAGAAAGGATTAAGCAAAGAGGCTAATTGCGATGGGATGCAAAGTTATACAGTAAAATTAAGAGCAACATGTTTGGTTTAATTAGCCTAGCAGATCAGAAAAAGGTTTTTTATGTTTGTTCATACATTTACAGCTCAGTTTCAAATTAAACATTTACTTCACAAGCTAAATATTGAGTTTACAAAATAGATATTTAGCTTGCAAAATATTTCTGTAAACTAAATATTTTCTTAAAACATTTAATTTTCAAATTGAATGTGTAGCCTAACTAAATACTTTGGTTGCCAGCTAGATGTTTGGATAATATTCATTAGTAATAAGCACACTAAATCTAATCGGTGATAACTAAAATATGGTTTTATTTTGAAAGACTGTATGCTATGCATTCCTGTCAGGCTTTCATGTTCACAATAAGTGGTTTGAAAATAATAATCATGTTACAGAGTTCAGCCATTAATTAGTAAAACGGTGTAAATAAATCAACAAAATGCAATCAGATTGAATTATTGTTTTTAATTGCCTGCCATACACGGATTCACCAACATCCTAAGTTATTGTTATTATTATTATTTACTGTAACAGACTCAGCTGCAAGCATCTAGAGACCAACCCAAATCCTTCAGAAAACTACGCCTCCCATGATGCATTGCGCCGTACTTTTCCAGGTGGAGGCACGATGATCCAGAATGCCATCCAATGAAACGCTGAGAGGTCAGAGGGACGGCAGAGGAAGAGCCGACCTGGACGAGGGATGGACAGGTGGAGCACAGATAGACAGCAGAGCAGGACCAGAGATGCTGGCTGAGCCTCACCTGGATGTGTTTTTGTGGAGGGGTCAAAGGTCGAATCGTCAGCTCAGGGTGGAGCTCTGTTTTCAGTCCCGTCTTCAGCTTCACACTCTTCATCTCGTACTGAAACAGAGCAGAAACACCAGCGGCCATTTTGATCTGAACATAAAGAAAGAAAAGTCTGGAGTTTTTAGTCTGCTGAGGCGGCAGAACCAGAACCAGAACCAGAACCAGAACCAGTTGTCACCATTGTTTAGCTGCTCAGACAGATTTTTATGAAACTCTAACCCTGGAGCAGCCTCAGTTTCCACCAACAGAGTGTTCAGAGGCTTCTGCAGTTCCGCTGCAATCAGACTGCTACAGCAGAGCCTTCCTGACGTCAGCAACACCTCTCTGATCAGAACGACATTTAATTTGGTTGTTAAAGTATTTTAACATGAAAACCATCTGGATTTATAATCTGGGGCCTGCAGTTTTCTAAGCGATGGATTTTCATGTAGAGGCGAGAATAATCCGGTTTTTATTAATGTAGTGAATGAAACAGACGTTTACCTCCTTATAGGCTTCAGACAGGAAGCCCCAGTTTTTACTCCACGATTCTCCAGAATCCTTCTCAATTTTTATATGAGCCTTCCTGAAAACAATTCACAAGAGAAAATTAAAATTCATTAACTCAACATCTTCAAAAGTAAAGAATTTTTTGGACTGAAGTTAAACCATCTTTTCTGTATTCTTCTTTTTCCAAACAAGATAAAATGAAGCTTTTCAGAATAAAATGATCTTAATATTCACCAGATTTCATCCTGATGAACAAAGTTGATGGGTTCAGATGTTTGCTGTGAATTTTCCATCAGAGCCGCTGTGAGGAATGCTGTTTACTGTTGCCATGGATACAGGATCAGGTGTATCAGCTGTCAGAGAGGGAAGGTCAACGATAAAAGAAAAGCTGCTGGACAGGAAATGGAAACCACAACTTCCTGTTTCTCAGAAACATAAATGCCTGTAGCAAAGAGCATTACTGAAAAAATGAAACACTTCAGCACAAATACAGAGATTAACTAGAAAGTGTGCATTTCCTATGAAAATGCAAGTGTGAATGCTGAATGCTTTTGGTGAAAATGGTAAAAGCGTCTGAAGCCACCTGCTGAAGACTTGCAGAAATGCAAGAAATAGTCCATGCAGTGTGAAAAACCCAGGTAAAAGCCAAAATTAGCTAAAAAGCTAAAACTAGCTAAAATACTAATGATAGCATGTAGGCTACCACTAGCATGCTGGGTTACAGTAATATATTCCATGAAATGTGAAAAAATAAATAAATAAACTCATGTAAACTCTGTTAGGAAAATAAAATTAAAATATCCTAGTTTTTAACCTTAACCATATGTACAATATAATATAAAATCATCAGCGTTTTAAAATAAGAACACTGGGTTCCAAATTGCCTTCATGTTATTTTAGGTTTAATGCAGGAATCTGCATAACAGGTCAATTGAATATCACATTTATTACAGTTGA
>NW_006800451.1:129144-132333 GCF_000485575.1 Poecilia formosa | reverse complement strand
TTTAATGTCTGTTTTAAATAATAAATTATGTGTATGTAACTTCCACATTAGTAACTCTGTTATTTATCTGCATTTGTGTGCTATAAGCTGTAACATCTGATTACTTTTCCCAGGGAACAGAAGAGCAACATGGCTGACATGATGGAGAACCGTCAGAACACCTGGATCTCCTTCAGGAGGAAGCAGCTCCCAGCTGAGGTGGCAGAGCTCCATGGAGAGTTGAGACAAACAGAAGAAAATAAAAGTTGTGTCTCAGTCTCTTTATTTCTGCTCACTCCACACATTATTGTTCATACTGTAGTTTATATCAAGGTCCTAATACAATCCTCCCAAAATGTGGAGCTTTAGACAGTGAAAATAACATAAATATGTCATTGACACTTAACATTGTAGATTACCAATGAAGGCTTACAAAACTGAATACATTATTCAGAAAACCAAACATTTTGACATCATCAGGGTTGCTGAACCCAAAATACAAATCATGTTTGTTCATTTCTACATCATTCTATCCACTCGCTGTTCAGCTGTCTGCCTGGAGAATCTTCATTGTAAGATAAAATGTGTCCAAGACCTGGAACCTTAATTAGCGATAAGACTGAGTTTAAACCTTTAATTCTTAGTGTCCAAAATGTGAAATCATGAAGGTTTGATTAAAACTAGAACCATTAGAAGGAATACGGCTTTATTTGTTCTCAGTATACCTTGGACATCAGGTGAATCATAATTAAACGTATTGAGAAGTTAAAAACAACAGATTGTTAATGCATTTCAACTCTGTAAGACCAGACACTTTTTTTAATCAGAAATGTTTGATCAGCTTATTGAGCTCATGTGATTTCTGCTCCAGAAAGGTGAAGGTCTCTGGACATCCTGAAGGTAAACACCGACCAGCAGTCAGGAAGACGGACTTTGATGAGATCCTACAACCCAAAGGCTGCAGAAGAACCACGATGGTCTGCGGCGGCAGTTTACCAACATGAAAACACATTGAAATATATTATGAATTAATTCTGATATTTGTAAGTTATTAGCAACACCCTGACTGACATCAGCTCATGTATATTCGGCACTATTACAAGTTTTATCGTAGTTTAATACAAAAATCATCGTTAGCTTACCTGAACCGTCTGAGCCACCTGCTTTCCTCCCCTTCAAGGTGGAGATCAGCTCCTCCTCACCACATCGCAGCTTTCCTCCCACCGGCGCATTTTCTCATAAAAATCATAATCAGGCTATAAACAATAGTTCAGCTCTCGCTTCTTTTGTATCAGAAAAACAACAACTCATGTTAGGTTGCATGTAACGAAGCACAGCACGTAGCTCCTGGAGGCGGGGCGCTACAGCCCCCCGCCACCAGGAGGCGGAAGCATCCTGCTTCAGAGCCATGAGCCATGTTGGGCCGGTGGAAACCCGGTCAGTCCGAAATATAGCCAAGCTGCTGAAGTAGAGCCGGTGAAAAAGGGACATTAGACTCTGGTTGAACGATGTGTGAGACCAGGGTGGGGGGTAGAGAGATGCCCCTGGTATGCTCTTCCATCCATCCACTCAGACCCCCCCAGCACACACAGCGCTCATCATTGTTGTGTTTTGGGTTGGTTTTTTTACCGTTCATCCATCCTGTGCCCCCCCTACAGGACTCGCCCCATAGTTTGGGAACCTCGGATACAAGTAGTCCTGGAGTCGTTTTCTTTCCACCAGGGGGAGCCCTGGTACCACAAATGGTCCAGCGACCACAGTGTGAGAAAGACTGCTCTCAATCATACACTAGAACGCCTCCCTGGTGAGGAGTTCATGTCCCACTGGGAGGAGGGAAGACCCAGGACACACTGGAGGGACGATGTCTCATCTGGCCTGGGAACGCCTTGGGGTTCCTGGAGGAGCTGGAAGAGGCTGGAGAGGGAAGTCTGGGCCTCCCTTCTGAAGCTGCTGCCCCCACGACCCGGCCCCGGATAAGCAGAAGAAAATGGATGGATGGATGGATGGATGGATGGATGGATGGATGGATGGATGGATGGATGGTTCTAGTTGCACTAAATGTGTTAGGATTGACCTTTGTTAACCTCTAATGAGCCCAATAGCTTGAAATTGCAAGTCAACCCCACTGCGTCTGTGCGTCGTCAGGGAGCGCTGAAGACATCAGCAGACGGGTGAGGAAAGGTGCGAGAGCGTCAGTGAGAGGGTGGCGTTGCTGGAGCCCCCTGGTCGCCACGAGGCCAGAGCCGCACTGAGCTGCGAGGAACTCCAACGGCGCTTGCAGCTTTAAAATCTATTGTTTTTAATCTCCAAAATGCTGGAAAAGTTTCAAAACTTACCTTGAAAGTCCTTGAATTTTCCTGGGAAAACTGAATGAATCCTGAAAAAATAGAGGCTTCATGATGCAGACCATGGACAGGAGAGGGAGTGGCAAAAGCAAAGGAGCTGGATTAGCAGAGCTAGCAAAAACCTGGAGGCTACATCCAGGAGATGCTTCTGTGGAATATTCTTTGTGGAAATCAATAAAGTTTATTTAATTATGTTAGAAAATAAAGCAAGTCAACAAACAAACATGCATAGGAAATACAAGAAGCAGAAACTGCATAAAAATACATTGAAAGGATCCAGAAAACATGGAGAAACGGTTCAAAAGCAGAAAATCAAAAGTTTGACTAGATCTGAGAGGCGGCGGAGTTGCCAAAGTACTGGTGGAAGATCTCTGGATGGGCGGAGCAGAACTGCCTGAGCAGACGCCTCCTCTCCTTCGCCGCCATGCTGCGGTCCAGGTCGATGCTGCTCAGCAGCTCCCACAGAGCCTGCTGGGTGTTGAGCTTTGCTGCGTCATCAGGAGCCTGGATGGAGGCCGGCGGACCGGGAGGAGAGGCTGCAGGAAGAGAGCGACACCATCACCGTGGAAACACCATCACTGTGCTGCTGAGATTAGAGACAGATTTTCTTTCCAGTGGCTCTAAAGCTGCTCTGCAGGTCTGAAATAAAAACACTGCAGTTCAGTCGGGTTCAGCCGGGTTCAGTCTGGTTCAGCCGGGTTCAATCTGGTTCAGTCGGGAGTCGGGTTCAGTCGGGAGTCGGGTTCAGTCGGGTGTCGAGTTCAGTCGGGTTCAGCCGGGTTCAGCCGGGTTCAGTCGGGTTCAGCTGGGTTCAGCTGGGTTCAGTCTGGTTCAGCCGGGTTCAGCAGGGTTCAGTCTGGTTCAG
>NW_006800451.1:112844-128087 GCF_000485575.1 Poecilia formosa | reverse complement strand
GGACCGGGAGGAGAGGCTGCAGGAAGAGAGCGACACCATCACCGTGGAAACACCATCACTGTGCTGCTGAGATTAGAGACAGATTTTCTTTCCAGTGGCTCTAAAGCTGCTCTGCAGGTCTGAAATAAAAACACTGCAGTTCAGTCGGGTTCAGTCTGGTTCAACTGGGTTCAGCCGGGTTCAGCCGGGTTCAGTCTGGTTCAGTCGGGTTCAGTCTGGTTCAGCTGGGTTCAGCTGGGTTCAGTCGGGTTCAGTCTGGTTCAGCTGGGTTCAGCCGGGTTCAGCCGGGTTCAGTCTGGTTCAGTCGGGTTCAGTCTGGTTCAGCTGGGTTCAGCTGGGTTCAGTCTGGTTCAGCTGGGTTCAGCTGGGTTCAGTCTGGTTCAGCCGGGTTCAGCATGTTACCTGGAGCATCGGTCTGAGCGAGCCCTGCCAGCTTCTCACTGATGGTTTTGTGCAGAGATCCTGGGATCTGAAACAGGAAGCAGAAAAGACTCACTTCCTGTTTCAGATTCTGACACAGAAATCATTCAGACTGACTGCAAAACAACTTAGTTCAGATTAGATCATTACTACACTGCAAAAACACTAAATCTAACCAATAACGTGACTAGTTCCTCTGCAAATATCTTATTAGGTAAAACAAACGTAACTTTTCAGCAACATTTTAGAGCTTTTTTAAAGACAGTTACTCTTGAATATCGATAAGAACCCCTGGCAAATTATTTCACTAATAATTTAGAGAACGAATCTTAATAATTTTAATAACTTCAAATTTCATTCCTGGATGGATTTTCCTTGACAATCCTATCAAGGCTTCTGGTGCTGCTGCACCTTTTCCTACACACTTTTTCCTTCCACTAAACCTTTTATGAATATGCTTGGTCACAGCACTGATCACTATAGCTGACAGGTTTGACAGGATGTGAGGTCACCTTAAAGACTTCCTGTCTGTTGCTGAGCAGGAAGTTGAGCATCAGATCCTGCTTCTCCTTTGGGAAGCTCCTGCTGTGAAGAATGGCCTTGGAGAACGCCTTCATCACCGCCGCTCTGTTCTCCACCTGCAGACCCACCCAGAGGCTCAGTCAAAGTCTCCCCACAGCGTTTTAAGGGGATCTGACAGTCATCACCTCCTTGTCCAGCTTCGGCGCTCGCGGTTCAGCCGCAGCAGCCATGAAGGTCAGCAGCCTGCGCAGCTCCTCCCGGCAGCCAGGGGGCAGCAGCTTCAGACACAGCTGCAGAGCCTCCAGCGTCTTTCCCAGCTGGCCGTTCTCTGCCAAACACAGGAAGCAGGTTCAGCTGCTGCAGCGCCTCCGGCCTGCGGCTCTGAAGCTTCCTACCCAGCAGCTGAGCCACAGCCGCGTACACGGCCGCCATGTTGGGAGGCAGCAGAGGCGGCCGGCTGCCATAGTGCCTGACCAGAGAGCCGAACAGCAGCAGCTGCCACGGGGCCGGGGGCCGAGCCGGCAGATCGTCATCACTGCTGGGCCCTGCAGAAGACAGACACACAGTTACTGGAGCAATATGGCTATATGGCTGAAGGATTCATTTAGTTACACATTATTCTGATGATTAGAATTGAAAATTTTACTTTCTGGAGATGTTTTATTTAAAGGTGACCCATTATGCTTCATTGATCAATTTAAGATCAGTCTATGGCCTAATCAAAACATGTTCATTAAATATTTGATCTAAAATCAGATTGACAGGAACCAGATCTCAGTCTGATCAGTTCAGCTGCTTTAGGGCTGCTGTCACTTTAAATCCAAACAACCCGCCGCTGGCCACGCCTCCCAATAGACAACCACATTCTCATATGAAATGGCTGCCGCTCTGCTCTGTTGCAGACGGACTGGAGTCAGATTGGCGTTCAGACCTCCCCAACCGAACCGGACTCTCTAGGCAGACGGATTGGAGTTGGGTCGAAGCGGCTAAACATGGCTGCTGGAAACACCACCTCTGTTGAACCTGATTGGAGCAGAACTTGCCTCCTTCTTGAACGGCGCCCCCGTGTGGTGGTTCTGGGTCACTGCTCTCTGGGGGGAAACAGCGTGGCAGCTCTCTGCTCAGCTCCGCCACCTGCTGGTCAGGCAAGAAGTCCAGACAGTCCAAAGCGCTGGACAGCCAATCGTCTTCCCTGAAACCAGAAACAACTGAAACGCCCAGTGCTCCCAGTACGTCCCAGTACGTCCCACTGGGAGTCCCATCTATTGGTTTTACTGGTCTGACTTACTGGGAGTCCCTGTAGGCCTGGAGGATCCGTCTGTCCAGGCTGTTGCTGATCAGGTCAGGGTTATGGTGAGGCAGCAGGTCAGCTGAGGGGTCAGAGGTCGGGCCCTGGCTGCACTGCAGGACTCTTTCCAGCAGGGGGAGCTCCACCAGGCTGAGCAGCCTGAGCAGCGTCTGCTCCTGCCACACCTCGTTGACCACTGGGAGGCAGAAGCAGACCGGTCAACCACCTCTCAGCCTCTGTTGCCATGCCAACCAACGCTGTCATCTTACAGGACTGAGGCAGAGCTGTGTCCGTCTGGCGCCCCCTGCTGGGACCGCCCACCGGCCCCTCCGACCCGGCGGACCCGGCCGGCTCTTCAGGCCTGGAGGTTAAACGGAGCAGATGGCAAAAAGGCTGTTGCTATGGTAACTGATGCTTTACGTGATAACTTCTTTATTTGCTTTCATGCTGTTGGAAAATTCATAAAAATATAAAGAAATGCGACTTTAACCTGAATACTTCAGGCCTGGGAGATCCACCAGTTTATCATTCAAAGTTTTGGTTGTTAAATATTTAATTTTTGTTTTGGATTTTTTTCCTCTTTGGGTTTCCATAGTTCAGAGTGATGTCATCATCCAGGCCGGCCATCTTGTGAAGTTATGCTTTGATGTAAATTTAATATTTTTTCACATTTAACACTTTAGAATCAAATTATCAGCAGAACTTTGAAATGACGGACAGAGCTGCTCAGATCCTCATGGCGCCATTAAAGCTTTTTTCCACAATAAAATACGTCGTCTCTTAATTTCATTTTTTCTGATGAAATTGAGTTTTTATTCTGCTAATATTATGACTTTATTCTCATAAATAAAAAGCCTGGCCTGCTGTACGACTCAGAGAAAGAATGATTGAAATAAAAACTCTTTTCAGAAATATTTTCTCACATTAGTAATTTTGTTCTTCAAAAAGAAATCGGATCCGTAAAAAATCTGATTTTCTGTTTATGTCACTGTGAAGTTTTAAGAAATGCTGAGAATACCGAGGAGGAGCGCCAAGGAAGAGCCGCTGGACCAGAGCGGCACAGCGCTCCAGCTCCTCCACGGCGGGACGGCGCCACTCTGTGAACCTGATACAGACAGAGACCGGTCAGAACCAGAACCAGTTTGAAACAGATCCATTCAAAACAGAACCAGTTTAAACCAGAACTGGTTTGAAACAGAACCAGTTTAAAACAGAACTGGTTTAAGTCCAGTTGGTCCCTCACTGCTGAGAACACCTGACCGGTAGAGAGCGCTCCCACTGTCCTTGAACGCATCCTGCCTCCTGTCTCTGGTTCCCACGGCCTCAAACGCACCGCTCTGCAGCAGAGCCTGGCACACACACACCACCTGCTCTCTGGACACAGCGCCACCTGCAGGTTGGACCAAACACACAAATTTATGTCTAAAACCCTTCATATAAACAGTAGGTAATTAAGAAAACATTACTGGCTTCAAAATAATAACATAATTAAAACAGGACAACTTGGTACAACCAAAGCCACGAGTGCACTGCAAAAAACTAAATCTGACCAAGAATTTTTGTTTAGTTTCTCAAGCTACAATCTTATTTCAGTTAATAAAAATGTTTTCATGCAAATGAATTAGTCATTCTTTCTTTTATTAATATTTTGGGTATTGACATAAAAAGCTAGAAAGTTATTTGTAAGTTTGTTTATTTTCGGTGAACTGAAATATTTTACACCGTGTTTTTGCAGTGTAAAATGCGGTGGCCGACAGGTGCAAACGGCAGCAACAGAGAAAAGATGCAAACAAATAAAATGCAGCAAACAAGAGATGAAATCAAAAAAAGACGCAAACAAAAAAAGACTACAACCACAAATGAAATGCAGCAAAGAAAAGATGCAAACAAAAAGTGCTGAAAACGGAAGTGCTCCAGACCACTAGAGGGAGTCGAACAAAAAAACAGCTGTGTCCAAATTTAGGGTCTGCATCCTTTAAAACGGGTGTTCAGAAAAGCAGCAATGGCAGCAAAATGATTTTTGCTGTGTTACACTTAAAATTACACAAAATGATTTTTTACAATGTTTTTAGGCGAGAATGTAGATGCATAGATCTCAAATATATGCTTGGTTAATCAATAAATCACTTAATTGCAATATTGCTCCGACATTTTCGGAAATGTGTGCTCCCGCTGCATTAACACCCAGCTCCCCTCGCCTGCTGTCAGCTTGACTGATTAAAGTTAAGCCTTCAAACATAACAGTTTTATTTGACTGTAATGTCTAACTTCCTTAGATCTGGAGAGTATTTGAAAATGAATAATTTGCTTACATTCCTTGCTATACATGTTTAAACATTTTAGAATCAGACAGATTTATGTTTCACTATGGAACAGCCTTTATTATAGAGGATCAAAACCGATATAATAAGAAATAAAATAATAAATATATAAATAAAAGAATAAATTAATAAATATATATTTTGATAAATAAAAGCATAAATATATTTTTGGAAGACCAAAACTGACATAATAAGAAATAAAATAATAAATAAATATATAAATAAAATATATTTAATTTAATTTATATATTTCAGAAATTTGTTGACAGCCCTAAGTGAACCTCCGAGCGCTGAGGAGGAAGCTGGAGAACGGCTGGCCGAAGTTAGCGCTCATAAATCGGATCAACCTTGAGCTAAACGCCGCTTACTCGGCGGATATTGGAATATCCAACTCACAACTAACGTCACTGCAGTCGGTAACAATAAAGCCACTGGGATAAAGTCTGTTTTGGTCTGTGGCCTGTAAAGATGGCGCCGAGCGACTGGACCTAAACGCCCCACAACGTCTGACGCAGTGACGTTGGTCCCAAAGCTCCACTGGCCAATAGCAGACATGGAAGGCGGCTCTCCTCATTAACATAACGATGCAGCAGAAATACAGCGAGCAGAAAAGGGAGAAGCAAAAAAAGACAAAGCAAAATATCTATTTTTCTTGACAAAAACGTTTAGGGGAAATGATAAAGAAAATATATACATTACTTGACGGAAACTCGTGTAAGGAAAAGGAAAAATTAAATATATATTTATGCTTTTATTTATTCCTTTATTTATATATTTATTATTTTATTTCTTATTATGTCAGTTTTGGTCTTCCAAAAATATATTTATGCTTTTATTTATCAAAATATACATTTATTCATTTATTCTTTTATTTATATATTTATTATTTTATTTCTTATTATGTCGGTTTTGGTCGTCCACACTTTATTACAAAAGGTGAAGAATGATACAGAAATAGAGTAAAAAAAACAAACTTCGCGTCCATTTATTCTCCTTCGCCGCTCTGTGCTTCACGTTGTCACGGCTGCTAAGCAACATAACACCGAGATGGAGGAAGCTAGCCGGAGACTNCTAGCCGGAGACTAGGCGGCAGCAGCTAGCCGGAGACTAGGCCCATATGAACTGGCCCATATGAACCCATATGAACCCATATGAACCCATATGGGTTCATATGGGTTGCCATATGGGTTGCCATATGGGTTGCCACCCTAAATTAAATACATTTAATTTAGGGTGGCAACCCTAAATTAAATATATATTATTGTGAAAACAAGTAACTTCATAGTGAAATTGTGTGTTTTTGATATTACAATGACATAGAAATTATTACTAAAAAATAAATAAATTCAACGCCATTGAGGGGGCCTCTCATTGGCCCTAGGGGCCTAAACGTCTGCTTATGCCTTGGGCCGGCCCTGCTGTTGCTGTGCGTTTGCACGTGTTGGCCACCGTAGTAAAAAGTGAAACAGCCCTTTGCTTCCGAGGATTGGAACTTTCTGATAGTCACTGCACACCAGCCGGATGTAAAACGTGGAGCGGACTCACCCTGCAGGCAGTTAGCGTTAGCGGCGTGCTGCAGCAGGACGTCCACGGCCTCGGAGCCGACGAAGCAGTCGCTGTGGGCCTTGAACTGGACCAGTCGGCGCTTCACCCTCACCTTTGACCTCAGGTGGGCGATGAGGTCGCTCCAGATGGAGGATACCTGCGCTGTTTTCACTCCAGAGACACAGAAACACAGGATATTTTTTTTCCCGGGATTTTTTAGTGCAAATATATAAAACTAACAAGTAACTTTTCAGAAAGATAGGAGCTTGTTTTCAGTAAGTCTGTGTTGTTGATTTAAAACGTTCTAGTTCCAGATTGTTTTCCTTATAACACATTGTTTTCCCTCCACTGAACTTTCCCCTCTGATACCCAGAACTGTTGACTGTGACTGAAGTCAGCCATCTTCCCCATGGTTGTATCAGCTGTTATATTTCTGTGTTTACACTTTTTTTCATTACTTTATGTAAATCAAAAGTTTCTAAGAATCACTTAAACACTTAAAAATATTACTTTTTTAATGACTTTTTTTTTTTCAATAAATTAACTTTTTGTGGCCGTTGCAGGTAAACGAGCTGCACCTCTAACTGCAGGATCAGAAAAACAACTTATTGTTAAGAGAATGGGGAAAAACTCAGGTTTAGGCTTAAAGCAGAAACAGAGAATGCATTGACAATGATCAAATCAAGCACTTTAAAACATTCTCTAAATTAAATCAAGTTTCCCTTAATTTTCTCATTAACTGGGACAGAAAACGCAGCTCAGGCCTCCTGCTGCTGCCAGCAGAGAGTCTAAAAGCGACTTTTCCTGAACTCACCTGGAGGAGAAAAAGCCCGCAGCTTCTCTGGCAGCTTCAGGGCCGCAGCTCGCTCTCTGATGGAGGCCATGTTTCCCTCTGGAAGCCGCTGACTGCGGGACCTGCGGGGGAAACCGCACAGACACGCTGGATATCAAACACAATGAAAAACTCCAAGGTGCTGTTTGATTCTTGACCTGTAGGTGGCAGCAGTCACCGATCAGGATCAGACTTTTCTTTCCGGTTTTGAAGGGTTCATAAAACATCTCGCGTTACCTTCATTTACTGTAGGAAATATGAGTCACAATACATAAAATAATTATTTCACTTTTTACTCTTTACGACAACTATTTTATGATTTATTGTTACTTCTTTTTAGCAATAATAGTTGGTGCACTTTCTTAGATTTTTATTTTAGCTTCTACTTATTTATTTAATTAGTTTTATCGATTGTAATTGCTGTTTTGCTGTAATCTACAGATGAAAAGGGGATTATAAATAAAATGCATTTATTATTATTGTTGTTATTATTATTATCATTATTATGCAAATGGGATCTAATTTTAGTTTTATATCCATGCTTATTGCTTCTGAAGGTGTTTTTGTTAGTAATTTAATTGCTTAAAGCAGGGGTGTCAAACTCCAGCCCTCTGCTGTCCTGCAGTTTTTAGATTTGCCACAGGTACAAAACACTGGAATGAAATGGCTTAATTACCTCCTCCTTGTGTAGATCAGCTCCCCAGAGCCTTGCTAACAACCTAATTATTCTGTTCAGGTGGTGCAGCAGAGGAACATCTAAAAGCTGCAGGACAGCGGCCCTCCAGGACTGGAGTTTGACACCTGTGGCAAAAATCTGTTAGCATAGACAAATGTGACCAGAGTAAGTATTTTTGTTCCAGTTTTCATCCCTGGATGTGGATCAGTCACTCTGCTGCCTTGCAGCTGGAAGGTCCTGGGTTTAAATCGGCCTGACGTCTCTGAAAAGGTTTAAAAATCATTTCACACATCTATCTTGAATGTTTAACTGAATATTATTTAAAGATCTAAGTTAAAATTAATATATTTGTTATTTATTGAGCTGTTTATTTGTATTTATGTAATTCAGATAGTCTAATTTCGGTTTCTGTGTTGAAATATTTCTCTTCATATGTGACAGTGGTGTAGTTGGTAGAGCTGTTGCCTTGCAGCAGAAGGTTTTGGGTTCGACTCCCGGCCCTGGTCTTTCTGCATTGAGTTTGGATGTTCTCTCTGTGCATGGTGGGCTCTCTCCAGCTTCCTCCCAGTCCAAAAAGATGACTGTCAGGTTAATTGGTCTATATAAATTCTTCGCGTGTGTGTGTGTGTGTGTGTGTGTGTGCTGCCCTGCGATGAACTGGTGACCTGTCCAGGGTGATCCCGCCCGTTGACCTCTGGAGAGGCACCAGCACCCTTCGTGACCCCGATGGATGGTGTAGTGACACAGTTCACCCACCAGGTGGCAGTGTTTCACAGCGTGATAACAGACATCCAGATGAAACAAACAGAACAGCAACAATGAATCCCTCACTAAGCTCCGGATAGACTGAGGGCTGATCTGAAGAAACAGATGACCTGATGGGTTCCTGCCTCAGTCTCACACCTTCAGGGCTTTTAACATGTAACTTTATCCAATAATTAAACTATCATTTTACCAGGTAAGGGTTGGAGGAGCAGTTCGCCTTGGTGCCACCAATCTGTTTTCTCTCTAGTTTTCCGCTTCAGGAGGAGCATCACCACCTTCTTCCTGGTGTTTGGTCTCCCTCTCCTGTCGGACTCTTGGTTTCCATGGAAACCGCACCACTGTTTGGCGGCTGCTGATCCTGTGACTCAGCAGTTCATTCACACAAACCCGAGCCCGCGCCGCGTGCCTGTCACCATGGCAACCAGCGTAGCGATGAGGCGGTGACTCAGCTTGTTGCCGGGTGAATCAGAAATACACAACCAACCTGGATGTTTAGGACCTCAGGGTCACGTTACCATGGTTATACACACACACACACACACACACACACACACACACATATATAACAGCTACAATAAAGGTTTAGATGTAGCATAACAAAGCAAGTGAGTCAAACACTTTTCAAATTTTATCTAATTTACAAGATTGATGATTGAAATGTTTCATAAAGTTGGATATTTGATTTGACTGAAAAACATTTTAGTGACTATCAATGGGAAAGAGTGAATTATTCATCATCCACCTAAGAAAGTTTTATCAAAATGTGAACAGATCATGAAGACTATAAAAATATTTTCATTTATTATTTCACTAAGCCCAAACATAGATTTCTGCACAAGACTAAAAATGCTTCCACATAAAATGTGAGGCTACTGGAAACTAAACTGCAGGTGTACGGAGGGCCAAAAGGGACACATTTCCATTTTTATTAATACCTATAAATGTGATCATTTCAGTTCAATCAGAAATTCATATATAAAAATTAATTATCCATCCATCCATCCATCCATATTTATAATAATTTCAATGCAAAGTGTTTAAGTAGACATAAAAATGATTCTTTAAAATGTATAGTCATTGTATATTAGAAGCAGGAGATATTTAAGTTTTTGTTAGAATATTATTCTTCTGAATTTATTTTCAAAGTGTGTGTGCGGGGCTAACATGTGATTGGCCCACAGCAGAGTTACTGAGCTTCTACTGTGCAGGTGAACCAATCAGGTGCTTGGGGATATTTTCAAATTTTCAGTTACATTTTAAATTGTCGGATTATTGCACAGGAAATATGAAAAAATATTTAAATATAAATTGTGGTAACATATAAGAAACATACATTTGAATCAAAGAAATATGTTATTTAATTTAATTAATACATAAGATTGCTTACTGAGTTACAATTAGTATAAAACTGATGTAAACAATAACATGATGAAAATGTTGGCTGTTTTGATGCTGGGTTCGTTTAAACATCAGCTGCTGACTTGATGGCCTGCAAAGATTTTCACATATTTGTTAAACTATGTATTCGTGCACATCTACAAACAGATTCCCGCATATTAAACTTTGAAGTAGAACATATTTCAGCCCACTTTAAAGTCCTGACTCTGTGGAAAAACCTCGGCACCTTTTGTTTTGGTAACTTTCCTGATCCTCCGTGGCTCCGCCCCCTGGACCGCGGGCTTTGAGACGCAAAACAAACAATCCGCCACCTTGCACCGCAGACAGGAAGTCCCAAGGCTTTCAAAGTAAATGTACCACTTTTTTTATTTTATTAGTTGTGAAGCTAATGTATAACTCGTAATCCTAGGGGTATCACACAAAAACAGGACATAATTTTCCTGATGTCTCGCACTGTACTTTACAATACCCTAAGTTATCTTACATCTTGTATAAAGCCCTGTCTGGCTGGGGATGCAGTGAAGTGGCCAAACGTTTTTCTGCAGTGGAAGTTTCTACAGTGTTTCTTCAATTCAAACACTGATTGGCTAGTTTTATTTGCGCTGGTTTTCTTTCGTAATTTTCAGAGTTATATTTGTGGGTCGTCAATTTGCATCATCTATCTTTGTATCTAATTTTATGTCATAGTTGTTTGTGGTTAGCTGTAGGCTTTTATTTTGAAACCCCGCAGGGGATGTGGTGCTTGTAAACGCGAGTGCCTTGACGGGGTCTCCGGGAGAATCTCATTCAGTTCAGGTTAGGACTCCTGTTAGGGCAGCGAGAGGGACGCGGCTGCTTCTGTCGACCAAAATTCGCTGGAAAATAAATTATCCCGCCGCTCCTCTGGATACAAACACAGTCGGCAGTAAAGAGTCCCGCCGGATCGCAGAGAGGCTCCCGGACCGGTGAATCCGGTCGCAGTGATTGATCCGGATCGAACCGTGCGTTTGGACGCGTCAACGTGAGTGCGTGTTCCGTTCGGACTCGTGCACAGTCACAGGTTGCTAGCGGAGTTTACGCTAACCGAGGCTAGCAGAGTTAGCAGGCAGCGGGGCTTGAGAGCCGCTTCTCCCGGTTTCTGGGACTGCTACTCGCCAGGGTTAACCGTAGAAACCCGGTCAGACTTTCCCGGAGAGTGCTGGAGTCTCTAGCCAGGATGTGTTGTTGTTCCGGGCGTTTATCCAGCTGGCCGCCCGGTAGCATCGGATGAGTGCAGCCCAACGGCAGAGTTGGTGTTTTTTCCTCCGTTTGTTTAAAAGCTGGACTTTGGCTCCTGAGTTGCAACCCAGTCACCTCTGCTGGATAAAAAACAGCTATTTGACCCTTTGGAGCGGGATTAAAAACGCCTTTTTCTGTTTGCTTGCTTTTACTGTAAGAGGTAGAAGAAAAGTTTAGTGTTTGGAGGATTTTTCCGAAGCGTGTGGAAAAATGGATGCGGGTATAGAGAAGGAATGCAGCGCCTTGGGAGGGCTTTTCCAGCTCATCATGAGCGACATGAAGGTAATTATGCTTTTAACTCTTCATCCCCCACGAAAACGGAACATATTTACCTCTGTTCACGACGGCAGTGCAACTTTTTTTTCTGTGGTGTTTAGTTATCGATCATTCTGATGATTAATCTGATAATAATTTACATTCTGCAGATTTTCCATTTAACTGCTGAAGTTTTTTATGCAATAGTAGAAATACATTAAAATATACAAATAAACTACTCATTTTTTTAAAAAATAAGAAAATAAACATTTTATTGCCTAAACTGCAACACCAGCATTACTTTAGTGAATTAACTGGAGCAAAATGTTCATCTAAAAAGTCATCCAGTACGGCTGACCCGGCCTCCATCATCCTGCAGCCTTGATTATAGTTGATGATTATAGTTTTGTAAATCTTTTTTGCTGAAACATGATGATCAGAATCAGTTTGAAGCAATGCCGCCATCATTCAGTGAGTCATTACGCCACTGACGGCGGAAACACCTGAACCAGGTAAAACCAGAGGATGGATCCGACTGGTTACTGACTGGTTAAGGACTTGGCTACTGGGGTGCTGTGGTGGCACAGGGGCAAAGCACAACCAACGTGTTGAGGTCTTAGTCCTCATGGCGGTGGTCACAGGTTCGATTCCCAGCCTGGCTACATTTGCTGCATGTCTTCCCCTCTCTCATTACCCTGTTTCCTGTCAAACTACTTTAAAATAAAGGCCACAAGAGCCAACAAAACTTTAAAAAAAAGAACTTGGTTACTGACTGTGTCCAGGTTTGGACTGGAAAAGAGCCATCAGAGAGGCTGGATTGGGGATTTATCAGCCGTTTGGTACCGAGTTGAGACAACTGGTCAGTCAGTCAAACAGTCGTTCAGTCAGATGTTCATGTTGGAAGCCGTGACCCGTTTGGCTGCTTCCTCCAGGTTGTGAAATATCAGGTTTTCAGTTGAATCTGAACGTTTCTTCCTCCTACGGATGAGTTGGACTAACTGGAGCGAGTCGGTTCGGATCCAACAAACTCAGAACCAGAATCGCTCTGACTCACTCACCTTCTGATCAGCCTCTCCAAGTTTTTACATGATCACTTAAGTTCTTGCAAATCAATAGATTGCCACATTTAATTAGGCTAAATATGAATTTATTGCAAATTTTCCAGAAAGTTGGTCCAAAATGTTGGGCTAAAGTGATGATGTATTCCTAAATATAAACGGGTTACATTAAATTGATTATTGGTGTTTTAATGACTGACTTCCTGTTTCAGAGCGTTCCTGGACCTGGTCCCATTTAGGGGAGGTTCTGGTTCCAGTAGCTCTGCTGGTCTGTTTGGTGGTTCTGATCCTCTTATTTGTCACGCAAAGATAGTTTCCAGATTGTTCCCAACTCGTCTGATTTGTTGAGTTTGTGAGCAAACCACACGCGATGATTCAATCAGAACGAATACCAGAACATTGTGTAAGAGAGGATCCTCTGATGATTCAGTCCGGCTGAAATATGAGCATGACTTCAGGTCCGGGTCGTTCCTCTGAACAGCTGCTGCAGTGTCTGTGTTGGGAGGAAGACGAGTGAAAGCCTAGCGATGAGGAGTTGCAGCAGCCTGTCGTGTTCTCGCCCTCTGCTTCAACACTTTGTGTGCAACATGATGAAACCTGCAAACACAGCAGTGAGTCATCTGTGATAACCAGGAAGAGACCGGCTTCAGTGGATGCTGTGGTATCACATCCTGGTTCTGGTTCTGACCAGCAGAACTTCCTGCATCAGCCTCTCCTACGCAGCTTCTGCTGAGGAGGGAGCTAACTGAGCAGCTGGCTGACCCAACTCTGTGGGCCGGCCTGGCGCTGCGCTCTGAAGGCCTCTGCAGCGAGTTCATCCTTTTAAAATTAAACTAAGCTTTAATTTCTAAAGATTGCTTAATGCTGGAACTGGACAACGTTGTAAATATCCAGAATAAATAAACAAAACTGCAATAATTAAAGTGAATTATACTACTTTGATCTGGGAGCTGAATGTTTGCAGCATTTTTCAAAAATGTCGGTTTTTCAACGATATTAAACAAATGCCACGATCAAACAGAGAAAGGACACTGGTACCGGGCTGCTCGTCATCCGCCGCGCTGTTACAAGCGTAGTGTGCATGAAGTCAGTGTAGCTTAGCGTAGCACCGAATGTCAGCCATGATGAGGAACGGCGGGCAGGACTTCCTTCAGAGGTCCGCTCACCCTGTGGGCCGCACCAATATTATACTTTCATATCTTCTCCTTCAGCCTTCCTCTGGGCTGCAAAGACACTGAGTTTAATCTGATTTATGAGGTCATCCTGGAAACAACTGTGGGTACTCTCTCGTTACTCTCTGGTTCTCCCTGGTTACTCTCTGGGTATTGTTGGCATGGTTAAAGCTGTGCTAGGCTAAAAGAGTTGAAGCTTCTGCATAAAGCAGAATGAATGTGAAGTAAAGCAGCCCAGACATTTACAACACAAACTACACCAGTAAAAACTCAAAACATTTCTGCTTTTCATGTCAAAACTCAATTTGAGAACAGGAGGAGCAAATACAGAAAACCCTGGGAGAATCAATCCTGTGTTCATGACGTACTGAATGCTGAGTTCTCACCCTCCGCAGTTTGAGGTTGTCGATGCTAAAATGCAGAGTTTTGTCCTTTGGGGTAGATTTGTATTTTTCTTGGATTCAGAAATGCTTCATGTGTTTTCATCAGACTTATGGCTGCAGACGGAAAAAGTTGTTTTTGCATTATTCATCCCTCTTGAGTTTAGGAGTGTTTTTATACTGGAAACCAAAACTGCTACTAGATCCAGCGAGTACCGACAAGTACCCAGCGAGTACAAGCGAGTACCCAGACTCATGGAGGGATTCAGACCCAGAACCATCCTAAGCCAACACAGCAGTTTCTAACGGCAACCCGCCCTGCCCCATTAAAACACCAAGAAAAACGTTCAGGTGTGAAATATCAGAACTATTGATCAGGCCCGATCTGTCACAAGGTATGAAAACTGATCTATTGATCAGTGATTCAAGTTAAGCTGCTGATTTAATGTTTTTCTCCCTCGGAAGAGGAACAAAGGCTTTGAATTGGCAATATGCATGGTGTGTGTGTGTGTGTGTGTGTGTGTGTGTGTGTGTGTGTGTGTGTGTGTGTGTGTGTTCCAGCTCAGGTTGTGTGTGTTCTCTAGTCCATATGTAATTAAGTGTGGGTGTGACGTTAAGTACAGGCCGTTTGGCTGTGACACACAGCAGACACACCCTGCGTCTGCAGGTCGCGATGTGCCGAGCGGCGCTGACTCACTGTACTGATATGATATTTCATATTTCCTCATAGCGCCGCCGACTCCTTACAGGGAAACGGGCCGCAGGTGAGCGTGGGAGGACCACAGTTCAGTTTTCTGTAGAAACTAGCAGAGAAACACTGGGAGGATTTCACCTAGTACAAGGTTAAAGGTTAGACGATGACGGATACGAGGTTGGTCTGGCAGCTGGGTGACTTGGTCAAGTCCTGATGCTTCTCACTGAGGCGACACACACAAAGCAGGCCTACACTCAGTTATCTTACTTTACTTCTGTGTTGTCGTTTAGTCCACTGACACGTATCCGTCACACTGCAGCTCCGCTTGAACAGCAGCTACAGCGATGAAGCTGCAGAGCCACATGAAGCCGGTTCCTCAGTGGACCTTCAGCAGCTGCAGGACATTCAGGCCCAGAGGACTAAAGTCTCCGACCAGAGAAACTCATCCAGGATTTAGTGGCTCTGATTCCTGCAGCAGGTCAGACTGAGACCAGAAGCTGCAGCTGGAGATCTGACTAGAACCAGGAGGGTAGAGACACCAGCTGGTTCTACACCACCCGGTTCTATACCACCCGGTTCTACACCTCCTGGTTCTACACCACCCGGTTCTACACCTCCTGGTTCTACACCACCCGGTTCTATACCACCCGGTTCTACACC